>NC_056737.1:674908730-675115098 GCF_019279795.1 Protopterus annectens
TTATAGGTTCATAGGTGTTTACTAGGCTAATGACCACAAGGGCCTTTTTAAGCCTAGCCATGCATCCCAAATCTCTGACATGTTCTGTTACCCTTGATAAGTGTAAGCATGGGCCTGGGAGATGAACCATTTACAGGTTACCTGTTTGCATCCGAGACATAGGTGCCAAACCAGAGATGACGTTCCGGTTTCCCATCCAGTTGACCAAGTCGCACTTGAATTGGATGAGGGAGGAACTCTGACTTTAAACCAAAAGTCACAACCTAGTGCTGCTGTAAAGGTATTAGATTTGAATGGACTGCAAGTAAAAGTAAAGGTTACACTCTCATAGCATTTTGAATGGTATGAATCCAGTGGAAGCTTGGAGTAATTCCATTACAGCAAAGAGAAGATAGAGAAGCAGTTAGTCCTAGCTTCTCTAGTCCAGTTCTTGGTTTTCATATCATAGGCTTTAAAGTGTTAGAAAAGGACTCTAATAGTCTGTCTGTCTGTTTGAAGGATGGCCTTGGGCATTTCTCATAAAAAAATTGGCCAAGTTCATGTATTTTTCTGGACATGAATGAGGTGCTTTTGGTCAATCACAATTTTGTGGGGAATTCCTACTTGTGAAAAGAGGAGAACTGGTTATTTTGCTATGGACTTTGTATTGTCTTCTCATAGGGCACTGTCAGACGTTTAGTAGCATAATCAATGATTAACTTTACCTTGTTTTACCAGTTGAACTTCAGTGTTCATTACTGTTGTCCCAAATGGGACTTTTACAGTAAGAGGGGTATCAAAGGCCACTGCCCTTAGCATATTGGGCAAGATGGACAGCATTTTCTCTGTCCTTCATACCACTAAACTAGTAAAATCTAACCAAAAATCTTAGCTTTTGTCTTAGCGTCGTATTGGATGATCATCTAGGAATAGATATGTGCTAACATCATCACAAGTGCTCTTAATAAGTTTATTTTCATTTACAAATACAATCTATCACTTAAATATGAAATTCAAATACAATATTCAATTGACATGCTAACATAAAAAAGTAATAATTGAGTATAACAAGTGCATAAAAGAAGAAATAGACAAAAGGGGGGGAAAAAGAAGGAAAAATAAAATGTATGTCGCCTCACAGACGTTGCCCGTTCGATTCTCAGAGCATCTACTGTGTGACGGCATGCATGAATGGGCGTTCCTTCGTTGAAGGTTGTGTGTTAGGCCCGGCAAGTCAGCACGTAAAACTCTACTACCAATCACTAGCAGATCGGAGTTCCACTGTGGCGACCCGTAACCGGGAAAAGCCGAAGGACGCACACGCACACATTTGTGCTCATTGATTCTTAGTAATATCACAAGTGCTCTAAAATGCACTGGAACTAATAACTGACTCAGTATCTGTTGTGTATCTTTGGTTACACTGTAGTTCAAATAATTTCTTAGCTCAATTTTATTGTCTTCCTACTGTCTCTTTTTGGAATTGACAAGGCCTGCGTGTGGAGGTCAGCTAAGTCATTATTACTGTTATTAGTATTCTGATTGGAAGTACAGGCCATATCCTCTTCTACTACAAGTACAAGTGCATGTTTCTTCCCACCATCCAGTTCATACTATATAAATGGCACCTCACAAAAACAATTTTCTTCCACTTGGGGTACTGTAGCTTCCATTTCTATTTTTCAGTTATTTTATGTTTCACCTGTGGAGTTCTGTTCCTGACTGGCTGTCTGCTTTGCTTTTGTTTTACTAAAGCAGAGAGAAGTTTCACACTCTCTTCTAATTCTCCTTTCCTTTATTTCTTTAGTGTGAATTCACCTTTCTCTTCCTCATTTTCTACACATGCTTCCCTTAGTATTCATGGGCCCTCCCTCATTGATGTTTGTATTGACCTGTTTTTATTGTTTTAATGACTGGTGTATTTTGTTAAGATTTAACCTTCCCTTTAAGTCAGATTTGTCTCTCACTTCTATGCAGAGCCAAATCTTAGTTCCTTTTGTTTCTTAGTCCTTCACCACTTTTGCTTGGCCTGTGCATTTGTTGCAATATGTCTGGTTGAATTCCCCCAACCCCCAGCATCTTCCACAGCTCTTTGAAATGGGGAAAACGTGGGCCAGTTATCACATGATATGTTATGTTAGGCACTAAGCTAATGGATATAGCAGTATGCTCGCAGGGGTTTTATTTCTTCCTGTGATGATAATGTACTCCATTTTGTCTCCCTGTACACTTATGACTTCAGTTTTCTGTTTTAGTTTTGTGCAGACAAAGATGTTGTGCTCTAACTAGTGTATTCATCCTGCTTTGCATCTCCTTCCTTCCTACAACAGTATTGTATTTAAGAAGTTTAGCATCAGTGAAGTGACAGAAAGCAGACTTTGAAATTTTAATAGTTAAACATTTAGCATTGTTAAATTAAACTGACATTCCATAGACATGCTTTTAGGTACAGTTTGCTGATTATTAACAGTTGTTATAAGCACATTATTCCTGCTAGTAACTGTGTATGTTTTATATACTGGTTTCTAGAACCTTTAACCAACTGAGATGATAACATGTTTCTCTTCTTTGCAAGCAAAGGAAAATAAGGACTTATAAGCCCTTGGTACATGCATGTTTGAGGGTTTGCAATTTCAATTGGAAACAGACGTTCTACTAAAGCAAGTAACTGTTCAGAAGGTAGAGGATAATTTTAGAATATCTATTTTCTTAAGTTGTTTGGAAGTCCCCTTTTAAGTTTAGTACACACATTTCTCTCCCTTTTCGTGAAGAGCAGTACAGGAATAGTCCCAAAGTGTGTAACCGGCAATAGCTTGTTTAGCAGATCAAGTACCAGTAAAAAGACATGCACACACACCAGAAATTAGGTCATAGCAACCCTCTCCTACCTTTAGACCTAGAGACAGCTGCAGGTCTTTTTTTAACAGCACTGAATTATCTAGTTAGTGCAGGTGAATCTGATAAGGTTGTAAAAGGCACATGCAGGTAGCTGCTTATCTGTAACTAAAAGTTCTGAGTTTATTGACCAGGACCAGAGATGGGTGTGTCTCTCAACTGTGCATATTCCAGCAACTTCTTCAGAGCATCTCAGAAAAGGAAGTTTGGCAGAAAAGAATACATCAGAATGTGATGAGCCTGTGTTTTACAAGAGCATTGGCCACAAATGAATGCTGCTGCATGATTGTACTTATCTTGCCATAAGAACTCAAGACAATGTCATTAGGCTGGCTGGTTGTGTCTCTCTTGCCTGCCTGTTTCTGTCTCTCTGTCTGTCTCTCCTTTCTGGCTACCACTCTTTGCTCCTGCTCACTCTACTTCACCATGGCCTGTGGAATAGTCAGATTTATTAGTTAAATCAAACAGATTCTATCAAGATAAATAACAAGAGAAGAACACCAGCTTTCTAGCTATAACGTTCATTGTGACACTGTGACCCTGCATGACAAAAAAAGGCCAAGTAAGTCATGGAAACCTGTCAATCAGAGCTTGGCACACACTGCCAAAAGCAGAATAGCTGACAAGTGTGGGCAAATTTCAAGCCTCCCTGCATCCCCTACTCCCCACTGCCATCTATCTATCTATCTATCTATCTGTATGTAATGTATAGGGAAGGAAATGTTATCTAATACCGACTACTGTGCTGTCGCTCCATTTCACTACAGTTATTCAGTCCTGCCTGTTAACTTAGTTACACTGTTAGTTTTTGGCAAAAACAGCATTTGCTCCAACAGACAAACAACTTTCACTCAAAACAGACATGTAAACATACCCACTGTACAATTACTATAACTCCATATTTATACTTACCTTGAGGTAAATGCTTCTCAGGACTAATGTCATAAAAGCACAGAAACACTTGCATCACTCACCTTTCACAGTTTGCATCAAGCACTACTGTACACAAACTTAGTTGCATCCCTTAAAACATAAAATCAGCATGCACCATGCTCTTGACCATTCAGACAAAACCCTGCCTATGCCACGCTCTCATCTTGTCTTTTCATCAGTTTTGGAGGGATGTCCAGTTCTTTGTAACATCACCGTTGCCCCATATTTTCTCCACTTTAGTTTTGGAGGGATGTCCAGTTCTTTGTAACATCACCGTTGCCCCATATTTTCTCCACTTTTTGATGACTGTCTTCACTGTGTTCCATGGTATATCCAATACTGTGGAAATTTTTTTTGTACCCTTCTCTTGACTGATACCTTTCAACAGTGAGATCCCTTTGATACTTTGTAAGCTGTCTGAGAACCATGGCTTTTGCTGTAGTAGGCAATTGAGTAAATGTCAGGAAATTCCTACTAGGACAGCTGAACTTTATTTGGGGTTAATCGGTCTCTCAAATTGATGGCAGGTGTGTACCCAAGAAGACTAAATGCTGTAATTTAAATCAAAGGTGTTTCAACAAAGTATTAGTTTAAGGGTCTGCACACTTATGCAACCAGATTATTGTACACTTTTAATTTATATTTATTGTTTGTTTATTTCACATTTGTTTGCCAGGACAGTCTGACTGGACAACAAGTGTTCATTTTCAGCAGAGTCCTAGGGTGAAAAACTCCAAAAGTTTACAGAGAGAAGAAAAATTTACAAAAGAGACATTACAGAGTAGTAGCATACAGATTGTAGACTTTACACAGTATACAGTAAGAGGATAGATGGACAGCGCAGTGGTAGTGTTGTCGCCTCACAGCAAGAGGTTCTCCGGTTCAATTCTCTGCTGGGGTGCCTTCTCTGTGGAGTCTGCATATCCTCCCTGCGTTCATGTGGGTTTCCTCCGGGTGCCCCGGTTTCCTACCACATTACAAAGACCTGCATTTAGAGTCTTTCTCCCCAGCCCTCCCCTGAAAACTGGTTTCATTCCAAGTCTGACTTTCCCAGTTAACAAATATTAAATAAATAAATAAATAAAATAAATACCCCTTTTGGTTGAAAATACAAGTGTACATAATATACAGTGAGAGTCCATAAGAACCTGGTAGAACATTGCAGGATATTTCACAACTGAATAAGAGTATATAAATTTGTTCCCATATGTACATCCAAACAAATCTACTAAGAGCATGCACATTTTATTTATTTATTTATTTATATATATATATATATATATATATATATATATATATATATATATATATATATATATATATATATATATATATATATATATGTATGTATGTATGTATATATATAATAATATATAATACACACACACACAGTCATATACATGTTATTGCTCACACATGAATAGGTATAGTTAGAATGTGTTTTGTGTTGTCCAAGTCAGATGGGGTGTAGAAATAGTGAGTGGATGAGGCTTCAGGGGGTCAATTACAGTTGCAAAGATGATTGGTGAAGAGGTATGTTTTAAGTAGGCTTTTGAAAGAGGGTGTGGAGTTTTGTAGTCTGACGTCAGGGGGAAGGTTGTTCTATGTTTTTGCTACTTCGTGGGCAAATAATGATTCCCCAGAGTTGTTTTGCATGTGATGGTTTTGATTAAGGCTTTGTTGGAAGACCCAAGTTGTCTATTTGAATTGTAGAAGTTCAGCATGCCAGTCAGGTCAGGGGATTTCTCGGGATAGTACAGAATTAGATGAGCTAGGCTGAGTTGATGGTACCTTAATAGGTTCGGAATTTCAAGCCAATATATTTTTTCCCCTAACGGATTTGTTTGTTTTTCAGTTGAATTGTACAGGTTATAGGTCACGTTAAAGGTGGGAAAAGTTTTGAAATTATTTATTGTGGTCTCATTTTTTTATGTCACAAAAACTTGGCATTTTAACAGGGGTGTGTACATTTTATATCTACTGTATATATGTACGATATATAAATATCTCCCTGTTGAAATGCCAAGTGCCCACAAGCCGAAAGAAGTCCAAAAGCACAGGTGAAGAGTGAATTTTGAAAATCACTGTTCTCAAAAATCTCTTTTGTAAGCCCCCACATCCCCTGAACTTGTATATACCAACTCCAAGATGGCCATATATCCAGAGAAAAGGGAATATTCAGAGAAATGGCATCGTGGACCAAGTACACGTAGGTCTTATCTTTCAGCCATTCAGTCTCTGCTTTTTGGGGCTCACTGTTGCGGGTCCCAACATTTCAAATTATTACCAACATAAATAGATATGTGTATGTACACAAACACACACATATGTACATATACATTTGCATTTGTACATGAATGTTGTAGGGCAAACTGAGCTGTGCATTTATATTGCTATACTATAAAATTCCTACTGATGCCCAAACTCCTGTGATGAAAGTTTTAGTCTGTAAAACACAGTATTGGTAGTAGTACTGTAGATGTGCTTGTAAGCACAGTTTTAAACATGCATACAGAGAGAAAGAGAGAGCGGCAGTCTGTCATTTGCCACACTGTTGTACCCAGTGCCATAGGAAGGGTGAAGCAAACAGGGCATCTGCCCTCTGTGCCAACTTGTAAGGGGTGATGAGCTATAAACATGTACGACAACTTACAGGTTGTCATTAAAAGGTTTATTGATTTTATTATTATTTATTATTTTACATTTGCTTACCAGGAGAATCACAATCATGGTCACATTTTGAATAGCATGTAAACTTTCTAAAGGTTAAATTTCATTTTTTAAAATAAAATTGTGTTAAACAGATGTTTGGCAGCTAGTTTACAAGCTGTCTAAAAGTAATCATGATCATTTAATGAGAACTTCCTATGTCTGAAACCTTATTTTTTTACAGGTTTGAAGGGCACCAAACCAAAGGGTTTGCTGCTCAGGGTGCCAAGTTGCCTTGCTACAGCTCTGCCTGCATCTTAATTATTTTCATTGTGGGGTGGGTTACACAGCCGTAGAAATTAATGTGATTTTTTTGTGAACACAGGTTTTTCACTAATCCCAAAAATTCTTTAAATCTGGAGTGAGAATAAGTAAAGGCTATGTGGTGAGGTGGGCTTCAGAATTCCCATCATTGGAATGTAGTATGTTTTACGATTGTATTTTCTTAACTGGTTTCTGGGTTCAGATTATAATGTAGTTTCTTGGTCTTCAGTAAATGTTTCATTTAAGATATTGGGCTTTTGGTAGCTTCATTTTCAGGATTTTGTGCTTCGGTTTGTAGCTTCATTTTCAGGATTTTGTGCTTTAGTGTGGATTTCTACTGGAGTTTGCAGAGTTCACAAACTTATGTGCAAGCATTCATATATAATGTGTGTGCGTGTATATTTATGTATGTGATATATAAAACACACACACACACGGGTATTTGCAAATTTGGTTGACCACTGTTTGACATCTGTTTTGTCGGACTCCATTTCGTCAACAGAACAGCTGGTCGGAGGTGGTGGCGTCAGATGCTGTAGTTTAGAGGATGGGAAATGTGGCCTTTCCCCAGTATTGTACAGTCTTGGAGCTGAAAATTTTTAAGTAGCAGGAGTGTGCAGAGTGGCTTGCTCCCCTGCAAAACGAACAGAAAAAAAGTCTTACAGCTGTGTGCTTTTTCTTTGCTCTATATGAGGTTTGTGTTTTCATTTTTTCTATTAAATATGTGCAAAGGAAGTGGTGGTCAACTGTTTTACAGTAATCCATAGATGCATAATGTATATATTTAAATGCACAGACATGCGCACACACACATACATGTGTGCGCATATGTGCTTCCACATGGCATACACACACACACACACACACACACACACACATACACATACACATACACACACACACACACACACACGCATATGCACAGATTTCTCCAAGTCGTTACCTAAGACAGGCACCTTTTATTTTTCATAGCTAATTACGGCAGTGGATTGACCTGTAGAATTAAAATGGTGTCATGAGCACATAGCTACTTTATTAGCTCATTCATTTTACTCTACAGTTCATTAACACTGTGAAAGCATATCGATTAAGGTTTAAACAATATTAGAAATTGAAACAGAGTTGAGACTTGCTGATTGTGTAGTATTCATATCAGTTCTAGAAATAATCCTATTTCTGTATAGGGCAGAAAGAAATATGCTGAATGCCACATCACTTTAGGCTCTGCTGTCATATTTATATTATGTACATAAAAAAAGGAAACCTGAGTTATCTGAAAAGATCTGGTGTATATGAAAAGACTTAAGTGCTGAGAGAAAACAAAACAAACACAGTGCAGTTGCTTATTCCTTTTAAAACTGGTATTCAGGTCATTAAGTTTCCTACCACAAAAGTTACTAGGTAATTTGCTGAGCAAACTGTTCTTAAATAGCTACTCATTTGTACACATCAGCATTTTGTACCTTGTGTTGCTAAAGCCATTATTCTGGAAGGCTTTATAGCTTCAGGGATCAAAGAAAAATGTCAGATTTTAGTTTGGGCTCATCTGTTTTTCATGATATTTGGCCTAGAATGTGATGGAAATAGTTATTATCATGTAACGTTCCCTTATAGTTGGCAAGATTTCAGAGTGATAAAAAGCAGGACATAACTGCAAATACTTGTAAGCCTGTCATGTTTACAGTAAGTGCCTCAATAAAGGAATATATGACATTTATCCAGAAGAGTAAGGTTTTCTGCTGAATGCCCTAGATGGTCCCTGTCAACCCCTTCCTATCTGATTAAGTAAAAGGCCTTAGATGGGTTTGCTTCAACTGACCATCCACATCAGCTTGGAACTGTGCTAAAATACCAACTGTTACTGTGGTTATGGTTGCTTTATCTATGTAATGCAGTTAATATAGAGTGCCGAGCTTGATGGACAAGGGAGAGCTCTGAGACACTACTTAACCCCTGGGTTGCACTCAACATTAGCTATGTTTGTTTCCATTAGAAGACATTTGCATATATCCTAGAAAGTAAACCTCGGCTATGTGCACAACATAATTTAAAACATAGCTACTGCTTTTGTAATACTAGGTTTTGTTTCCAGGAGCCTGCTGCTTATGATTGTATTGGTACTGCTTAGTGGGAAACGCTGCTAAAACTAGCTCCACAAAGCGTACTCTTCAATTTTTCCCTTGGAACTAGACAAACTTTCAACTTAAGCACTCAAATCATTCACTTCTCATCCCTGCACTTGACGAAAATTCATAGCAAGCACTAATAAACCTTAGACCCCCTATATTGTAGAGAAGGACAAGGCTCTCTATTTGACCTTACCAGCCAATCAGTAAAACAGTTCACTGTACCTATCCAGGCATGTCCAAAGGGCAGTTTCAGGTGTACTCTCCAGTCCAACTGGTGAATCTTGGCATTTTGTGGCAATGTTACAAATGTCTCATGTACACAGACAACCCTCTCCTCCTTCCACCAAACACTAATACATGCGAGAGATGCAATTATACAGCCAAACTGGAGGCTAAGCTCTCTCGACCCAAGACTGGACCAGGCAGTCAAGAGGAGAAGGCAATTATTTGCATCACACCACCAGTCTCACATAGACCTATGAAACCAGCACTGACAAAAAACACACATAAATACACAAAAACCTACTTGGAGGCTCTAAATAAAAATCTGCAAAGGCAACAGAGACCTACAAAGCAGACATTCAAGCAACCTCCACCCCCCAACACAAACCATGAAACACATACTTCACAAAACCAGTGTGCCATACAGTCATAGCCCTTAAGGCAAAATAACATACCCAACACACTAGTAATAGGTGACTGTATAGTCAGGCACACTGACGTCCCACTCACTAGGCTGAACAAGGAGAAGGTTACTGTTAGTTGCCTGTCGGGTGCCAGGATCTGCCACGTAAACAAGCAGTCGGGTCACTCCAGAACAAGTACAAATATGACTCTTGTCATTGTCCATGTTGGTGTGAATGACCTGAGCCGTACCTCCCTGGACTACATGAAAAGAGACATGGAGGAGCTCTATGATCACGTAGCCCAGGCTGGTATGACCCTGGCCCTGAGTAGCATCCTGCCCTCACCAAGAATGATACCATGGTAAAGAGAAAAAATTATCAATTCCAACAATTGGCTAAGCTTCTGGTGTCATTCAAAGGGGATCCTGTGTCTGTCAGACTGGGATGACATGCTCGACAAGCCACGCTGCTTTTCTAGAGACTGCTTGCACCCATCACCCTTAGGCTTTCGAATACTGGCCAAGGCTCTTGCCACCCCCATAATGCCTTTTTTAGGCAAGGCTCAAAAAACAAACCCACCGCTGTAAATAGCACAAGTAACAAAAAACTGAGGGTAATGCTGCTGAATGCCAGAAGTCTAAACCTCAAAATGCATGCACTCGAGGCACTCCTCAGTATGGAGAAAATCGATATATGTGCAGTAACAGAAACCTGGTTTAAGGCTCCAGAGAGCACCCCAGCACTACCAGGCTACAACTCCTACCACACATTTTGGCCACAAAACCTGGACTGAAATACAAAAAGGGGAGTATCCATATTCATCAAGGATACCCACACCTCCAGGTTAGTGGCACAGCACGATGCTTCAGAGGTCGGCCACATGCAACTAACAATGGGCAAAACTGCTATTCAAATTTATAGCTTGCTGCAAATCACCCACCATGTCCCAGGACCCCCACTCCGCATTCCTGGAAACACTGGGAAACATAAAGGTCCTATCAAATACCCTGATATTGGGTGATTTCAGTTATCCAAACATTAACTGGGAGAACTACTCAAGTATGAACTCCCTGGCCCAACATTTCCTAGAATTTATAAACTCAAAACGCCCTGGATCAACTGGTTAACACCCCCACCAGAGGTGACAACATATTGGACCTGGTCATCACCAGCATGGGCGACCGGTGTTCCACACCAGAGGTCAACCCCTCACTGGTTAGATTTGACCATAAACTAATCATTCTGGATATCCACATTCCGGCACCACCCCTGGTCAAAGAAACCACCGTGAAAAACTTTTCAAAAGCAAACTTCACGTTACTTAAGACCGAGGTGGGAAGTTTCAAGGCCCCCATGCTAAAGGATAACGCTGTCCAAGCTGCAAAATCCTTTACTAATGCACTCTACAGGTACCTACAAGAATGCATGGATCATGCTATCCCAAACAAAACCAAGACTCACTCCTCCAAGAAAAGGAAACCAGTCTGGTGGACCCCTACCATAAACAAGCTATACAATATAAGAAGGAAACTAGTACAGAAGAGTAAAATCCCAAAAAGGGAAGACCTCTCTGATCAGTATCTGCAAGAAACTACGTTCTCTCATAAAATCATCCAAGGCTATCTTCGAAAGAAAAATTGCCATGGACTCCAAAGATAACCACAAGGCATTCTTCAGCCGTGTCCAGAATCTAAGTGGCAATTCTCTAATCTGCTCGGAGTTGGTGCAGAATGGCATAAAATACACTGAACCGACTGATATAGCCAACATCCTGGCAGACAGGTTCAGTGCAAACTTCACCCCCCCCCACCCCCAAAAGGGCCCATAACTATACCAGAAGAATGTAGTGCCCCTGAAATCAGACACTCAGGTTAAAACAGCCCTCTCCAAAGCCAAAAACACAACATCAGTGGGACCGGACGGTGTCCCAGGCTGCGTCCTACATGAGCTCAAAGATGAACTAACCCCTCACCTAAACACACTATTTAAACTCAGCCTCTCCACAGGCTACATGCCCACAGAGTGGCGCACAGCAATGGTTATTCCGCTACACAAAGGTGGAGCCACAACAGACCCCGGGAACTATCGCCCTGTAAGCCTGACTAGCTTGGTCTGCAAAGCTATGGAGTACATCATCATGGATGTCGTTAACAGAGACATTGGAAACCTCCAAACACTGGACCCAGCCCAGTTTGGCTTTAAGGGCAGATCATGCCTCCTAAACCCGGTGGGCTTCTTTGAGACCGTTATCAAGGCTATAGATGAGGGAAAGGTGGTCCACACAGCCTACCTAGACCTCGCAAAGGCCATAGACACCATTCCCCACTCGGGTATTATAGATAAGCTCACCAGCCTGAACATAAACCCCTATGTTATGAGATGGGTTGCCAACTGGCTCACGGACAGAACCCACATGGTAAGAGTTGCAGGAGCTTGGTCTGACTCTTACTCTAAAC
The DNA here is from genome assembly GCF_019279795.1 of Protopterus annectens. NCBI lineage: Eukaryota > Metazoa > Chordata > Ceratodontiformes > Protopteridae > Protopterus > Protopterus annectens. Next base: position 674,920,722 of record NC_056737.1, read on the forward strand.
TGGTTGCAAGTGGTGTTCCCCAGGGCTCAGTCCTAGGACCCCTCCTGTTCGGCATATACTTCTCAGAGGTACAGGCAAGCACAGGAGGACTATGGCTCACCAAGTTCGTAGATGACTGCAAACTAGGGGCTATAATTGACTCTCCGGCTGACACAGACATCCTCCAAAAGGGTCTCACCGAGACAGATACCTGGTGTCAAAACCATGGTCTCAAGCTAAATGCCAAAAAGTGCATAGTCATCCCCTTTGGAAAAAAACAAAGTACCCATAAACTACCACATAGTTGGTAGCCCCCTAAATACGGAAGACGTAATAAGGGATCTGGGGACCCAAGTAGATAGTAACATCTCCTTTGATAATCACATTGCCAAAGTGATTAGAAAATCCTTCTATATGGCCCACCTAATCACAAAAAGGTTTGCATCCGGATCAAAAGAGGTTATTGGGCCCCTCTACGCATCACTCATCAGACCCATAATAGAGTACAGTGCCCCATTTAGGATGTACCTTACAAGACACCTGTAACAACTGGAAAGACCACAGAAGTTCCTCACCAAGAGGATCACTGGCCTCCAGCAGATGCCCTATGCAGCTCAACTGAAGAAACTCCAGCTGTACTCTGTTGCATACCGCCTACTCAGAGGTGATCTCTGCCTGACATACAAGACCATGTCCAACCCAGAATTGATGGACATGCTCCACCTAAAGAAAACCATATCCCCACGAGCCACACGCTGCAGCGATCGAAACCTCACCAAAACAATAAATAGGATGTGCTGGTGGGATAGATTCCTGTCCCAGAGACTTCCCATGCTCTGGAACAAGATTCCAGTCTACATTAGACAGAGCTCCTTGCTAACCCTCTTCAAGAGAAACCTTGATGAGTGGATGGGAAACAAAGTTTACCCCAGGGATCACTTCACTGGCTCTGCAGGACAGAGGCACAGGGAACTAATCTAAGGGGGTGGCGAAAGCCAACAGATTCTGGCTAGGCTTATAAATGCCTTCAGGCAGATAGCCTAGTACCTACCTATGAACCTATATCATTAGTTAAGCTTAGCATTTTTTTCTTGTAATTTCTCACTGTAGAGTTTTGGTCTGAAATTCGTTAGATGTTGCTATATGAGCGACTAACACTACCCGAGTTATTTTAAGGCATAATTACTGGTACTATCCTCAGAGTTTTTAAATATTTTTCACATTCCACTTACTGGTCTTTCTTCTTTCCTACAGTTTTTTTTTTTTTTTTTACCTGTCCTGCTCCGACGGTCTCCCATATAGTACCATCATCAGGAATGTTTTTCTGTAAGAAGACTTGCTCTCTTTGAACTACCTCAGTGGGAACCTGATTCTATATCATCTAGTGCCTGTGCTGCCCAAGCACTTCATACAATTAATGTGTATGTTTATGGTTTTGTTTTTTATTTAATAGTTTCTTCTTATGTACAGGTAGAGTTGGATGATGGTGTGCACTGGGGATAGCCACCCGTGACTGTCCTTGTTTCCCTTCCACTCTGTTTACTGGTATTGTAGTATTTAATAAACAGCTGCTACCAACCTTGTTTCCCCCAGCTCTATTTACCTGTATTATAGTATTTAATATACTAGCCTGTTTCCTCCCCCACTCCATTTACTGTATTATAGTACTCAATGTATATCTCCCCCAAACATCAAGCGCAGCTTAACTGAAGTACATTGGTAAAAACGCACAGTCCCTTATAGTAGCTCCCTCGGTCTCTCACTCTCTTCTCTACCATATTTCCTAACCCACAGTCCCTTATAGTAGCCCCCTCAGTCTCTCACTCTCTTCTCTACCATATTTCCTATCACTATATCCAGATATGTTCCCTTTCTACTGCACTGAAATGGAGATGGTTTCCAGTTGACTGACTGTTTTTATTTTTGTAGTTACTGACTCCTTGGCCTCGTGGTTTCTACCTGCTCCATTCACCCTTGCTGACTCATCATCCTCATAGTGCTTACCCACTCCACTGACACTCACTCTGCTCCCCTACCCCCATTCCCACCTAAACCTCCCCCATCAATTACACTTTTACACCTTAACCACACCCACTCATTCTCCAGAGCAAATCCAACAACACTACATCACTACTCTACACCCCCACAACTGCCGCCTACCCCCTTTCCTTCACCCCTCCCATATAATCACCTCCCAGCCTCCCCTCCTTCATTATCTCTGTCACTTTCCCATTACACTCTTACATATACCACTATACTTTCCTGCAGTTCTCCTGACGGCATTTTACAAATTCTCCCTTGTATACCAAACATCTTTCAAAGACCATTTGTGAAAAATTCCCAACATCATAACACCCCCTTTCCTTTTATTACTGAACCACAGGCATTATGCTACTGCAAGGCATTACTACCCTTGCAATTCTTTCATTACTTGCACACACTACCACATGTCATACATATGTGGCTTACTCAACACCCCATTATGCCACCTCTTCCACAAATATCCCTAATTCCTCCCATTTCAATTCTCTTCTCAACCCATCCATCTGCAACTTAACCATACCTCATTTTATCCTCATCTACACCATACCAAAACATTGCTATTCTAAAACTTCCCTGACATACAACAAATACATGACTGCATTAATGCAACTCATTACCCACATAGCATCTAATTTAGCCCTCAGTGGAGATATTCATCCCAACCCTGGTCCTCCATCTCTACTCCTGCCTCTCCAACCCAGTGCCATTGTACTTTATTCCCCACAAGAAAACCCACATACCTGTTATTCCTAAACATTAATATAAGAAGCATTAGAAGTAAAGTTCAACAACTTCATGCAACCCTCTCTCACTATACCCCATATATTGTTCTCTTAACCAAAACTTGGCTAAAGCCCAACATCACAAATAGTGACATTTTACAATACTTTATGTAATGATAAAAAAATAAAAAAGGTAGTGTTTCTGCAATATTGTTTAGAAATGTGCTTAATGTTGAAACTCTTGAGCTATCTACCCCTTCTCTCAACAAAGCAGAAATCATACTCGCCAGAAAAAGTTATCAACATAATTGGCTGCTACCTCCCACCAGGCAACAATATACCTATTCTAGAGAACTTACTTAACTGGACCACATATTCTTTCTCACATGAGACATTTTTCATGGGAGCCTTTAACACAGACGGGATTATTTCAGGAACAACTTAACCAATCAGCCACATAAATCTGTACGGATTTAGTCAAATTAGGGTCTATATTAGATCCGCGAATGCTTAAACAAGCGAACGCTGATTGATCGACTTTATTTTAGCGAAAGTTAAAAATATTGAAGCAACAGAAACTCGAATTGTTTCCTAGGGAAAGAATTCAGTTGTCCATTTCTGTTGCTTCGGTATTTTCAGTGCTGTGGTGGAAAGTTACGGGTCGGATTCAGGTAAGTGTGCAATTGTGTGGATGTGAGTGTTAGGATAGTTTGGGTGAGTTAGGGTTAGGGCTCATGTTAGGCATGTGTGCGATTGTGTGGACGTGAGGGTTAGGGCGGGTTTAGGTGAGTTAGGGTTAGGGAGCAGGTGAGGTGAGTGTGCGATAGTGACGGACCTTAGGGTTTGGGTTAAGAAGTGGATAGTTAGTGGTGTGTGCATAGTTTAGTGTAGGGTTAGGTGTCAGATTTTAGGTGTGTATTTTTTTTTTTCCCCTAGGAAAAAAATCGCTGATCTGACAGTTCGAGATTGTAAGCTTTCGCTTGCATAAGGTCGATCAATCAGCGTTCGCTTTTTTAAGCGTCTAATATAGACCCTTAAATTATCCAGTCCCAGACTAGAATTGACAAATTCTGTAAGTGAGAATCTATCCTGGATTGATAGGAGAGGGCTGGTCTATTATGAGAATCGAGTCTGGTTGCCTACCAGACATCCTGAGTGACAATCATCCTACTTTTCTATTAAAATGCCGCACTTGTCAAGCCAAACCATCTTACCTACCACCTGATAAGATTTCTTAACTAATTTATTACCGCCTTAAAAGCTTGTATATGGGGAACCACTTAAAACCCTCCATCTTAATGATGCTGTCCAATATTTTAACTGTCTTCCTAAATATTCTAAACTCATATTCCCCTGCTAGAACAGTAAGAGTCAAATCTAACTATGCACCCTGGGTTACCAAAGAAACTAGATCATTAATGAAACTTCGAGATAAAACATAGACTGGTTGACTTAAAACTGGCTGTCAAGCTCTCAAGACATCATACCTGGAACTTGGAAACAAAATCAAAAATCAAGTTGTTGTTGTCTTTCGGGTTTTTCCCAGTAAGGGGTCACCACAGCGGAACTCTGGTCTGCTAATGATTGGCAGTAGATTTTTTTTTATGAAACTCCGAGGTGCCAGCTCGATGCCCAACCTTCAATGAAGGCACGCCCATTTATGCACGCATGTCTTTCGAACGCTACCCAACTGCAGGGAGGACAGGCAGACTCTGCACAGAAGGCACTCCCAAGCCAAGAATCGAATGGGAGAACCTCTTGCTGTGAGGTAATAACTAGCCAAAATCAACTACTATAATAACATACAGAAAAAAAAAACATCTAAACAACCCTCAAACATTCTGGTCTGCTATCAGCAATTCTTTCACCAGGTAAAGCTACTACACCTCTCTCAACCACAGCAAACACTAATGAAAACATAGCCACTCAGTTCAATAGGTATTTCACAGAATCAATTCTTTCCTTAACCAAAAGTCAACCTTCTTCCATCCTTTCTACATCATGTAATGCAAATAATAACAAAAACTGCTTCTCTTTGCAACCTGTACCCATGCCCACAAGACTACTAAAAAAAATAAAACCCACTACTTTGGCAGCAGATAAACTACCATCTGATTTTCTGAAACTTGCTGCTGAGGCCATAGTTTATCCTGTAACTATTCTTATTAACTGATCTATAGCTGAAAATCTAGTGCCTGATATCTGGAAAATTTCTTACATAATCCCTTCACAGAGGTGGCACCTCAAAAGAAATATCAAATTATTGTCCCATTGCTATCCTCTCCCCTCTATCCAAAATTCTTGAAAGGTGCATACATAGACATATCATGAACCACCTTAACACCCACAACCTACTTACTAACACACAACATGGATTTCGCCCCTCTCCTAGCACTCTGCTGTCTTTCTAGACCTAAGGCATTTGATAGACCTAACACTACAGACAACAAAGTGCTGCCACCTGGGTATAACATACACAGGCTAGATCGCGCTTCCAGGAAGGGGGTGGGGTAGCTGTTCTCTCTAAATCTGCGTTGAACATCACCATTGAAGCTATACCACCTCAAATTAACAACCCAGATTCTTGCCACCAAATTGCAACTTAATAAAAATTAAATGTATCTATATCATCTGTATGTACATTCCCCCAGGCAGTAATATAGCTACATTTGAAGATGCCCTTCACTGGCTAACATGCCACTACCCCAAGAAACCCTACTACTGGGAGACCTTAACATAGACTGGAACACCTGTTCCTCAGATTCCCCGACCACCCATGTTAACCTGCATGCATTTTCACAAATCATAACAATAAGAACTAAGGCAAAAACTGCTCCATGGCTTTCTAAAGAGTCCAAACTAAAAATCACCCTTAGAAACAAGGCATGGGCATTATGATGTACTACTAAAGACCCCCAAGATCGCACTAAATATAGGCAATCAAGGAACGACGTTAAAAAAAAAAAAACATTTTACAAGACAAAAAAAATACTACTATAATATACAGGAAATGAATCGAAATAACCCTCAGAAGTTCTGGGCAGGTTTAAATAAACTGTTAATCCTGGACAAACTTCCACCCCTATCCCTGCAGCCACCATTGATAAACCTTCTGAAGAGGTCTCCGACAGTTTTAAATGATTCTTTACTGAGACTGTTCAAGCCCTAGCTAGCCAACTACCTCCCAGCTCCCCTGGCCCTGAAGGTACCACCCCCAGAGACCAACTCACATTTAGATTCCAACCAGTTGCCACTTCACTCGTCCATACCTTGATCAAAAAATTAAAACCAACTACACTTTCCGCTGATCAACTCCCTGCCGAGTATCTACAAAAAGCAGCTGATGCCATTGCTTACCCCATCTCGATACTAATCAGTCGAACAATAGCAGAAGCCAAAATCCCCTCCATCTGGAAAATATTCTATGTAATCCAACTTCACAAAGGAGGTGGCTCTACTGAGTTATCCAATTATATGTCAATAGCTATATTATCCCCACTTGCAAAAATTATGGAAAAATGCATCCATAGACAACTGATGCACCACCTAATTCAGAATAACCTCATGTCAGACTCTCAGCATGGCTTCCGACCTCGCCACACTCTACTTCAGCCCTCCTAGCCTTCTCCAACACCATAAATCTTAATCACAACAATAATAACATATCCCCTGCCTTCTTCTTGGATCTCCAAGGCATTTGATATGGTCGATCACCAACTACTAATCCCCTGAAAACATTCTGTCTAGATACTAAAGCCCTTCAGTGGCTTCAATCTTATCTGAATGATGGACAGCAGGCTGTCCTTTGGCAAAACAAACTCTCTAAACTCCTACCCAACACCCTAGGTGTAGCCCCTGGGTTCTATACTAGGGCTCCTTCTGTTCTCCATTGACCTTTATACTGTTATCCCAAAAGTCAACTGACGACTCCACCCTGATATGCTCGGCCACATCTCCAACAGAGCTATGGTCAGCTACACAAACCACCTTCAACACAATTGAAAACTGGCTTTCTGGTCATTGTCTGATCCTAAATCCCAAAACCTAAAATGTTGTTTTTCTCACCAACACACAGGTCTACTGCATTCACTTCATACATATGTGGCTTACTCAACACCCCATTATGCCACCTCTTCCACAAATATCCCTAATTCCTCCCATTTCAATTCTCTTCTCAACCCATCCATCTGCAATTTAACCATACCTCATTTTATCCTCCTCTACACCATACCAAAACAGTACTATTCTAAAACTTCCCTGACATACAACAAATACATGACTGCATTAATGCAACTCATTACCCACATAACATCTAATTTAGCCCTCAGTGGAGATATTCTTCCCAACCCTGGTTCTCCATCTCCTACTCCTGCCTCTCCAACCCAGTGCCATTATACTTTATTCCCCACAAGAAAACCCACATACTTGTTGTTCCTAAACATTAATATAAGAAGCATTAGAAGTAAAGTTCAACAACTTCATGCAACCCTCTTTCACTATACCCCATATATTGTTCTCTTAACCAAAACTTGGCTAAAGCCCAACATCACAAATAGTGACATTTTACAATACTTTATGTAATGATAAAAAAAATAAAAAAGGTAGTGTTTCTGCAATATTGTTTAGAAATGTGCTTAATGTTGAAACTCTTGAGCTATCTACCCCTTCTCTCAACAAAGCAGAAATCATACTCGCCAGAAAAAGTTATCAACACAATTGGCTGCTACCTCCCACCAGGCAACAATATACCTATTCTAGAGAACTTACTTAACTGGACCACATATTCTTTCTCGCATGAGACATTTTTCATGGGAGCCTTTAACACAGACTGGTTAAGTTGTTCCTGAAATAATCCCATCAGCCACATAAATCTGTACGGATTTAGTCAAATTAGGGTCTATATTAGATCTGCGAATGCTTAAACAAGCGAACGCTGATTGATCGACCTTATTTTAGCGAAAGTTAAAAATATTGAAGCAACAGAAACTCAAATTTTTTCCTAGGGAAAGAATTCAGTTGTCCATTTCTGTTGCTCCGGTATTTTCAGTGCTGTGGTGGAAAGTTACAGGTTGGATTCAGGTAAGTGTGCAATTGTGTGGATGTGAGTGTTAGGATGGTTTAGGTGAGTTAGGGTTAGGGCTTGTGTTAGGCATGTGTGCGATTGTGTGGACGTGAGGGTTAGGGCGGGTTTAGGTGAGTTAGGGTTAGGGAGCTGGTGAGGTGAGTGTGCGATAGTGACGGACCTTAGGGTTTGGGTTAAGAAGTGGATAGTTAGTGGTGTGTGCATAGTTTAGTGTAGGGTTAGGTGTCGGATTTTAGGTGTGTGTGTATTATTTTTTTTTCCCCCCTAGGAAAAAAATCGCTGATCTGACAGTTCGAGATTGTAAGCTTTTGCTTACATAAGGTCGATCAATCAGCGTTCGCTTTTTTAAGCATCTAATATAGACCCTTAAATTATCCAGTCCCAGACTAGAATTGACAAATCCTGTAAGTGAGAATCTATCCTGGATTGATAGGAGAGGGCTGGTCTGTTATGAGAATCCAGTCTGGTTGCCTTGATACATACTTTTGCATAATTTCTATGTTTGTTCAAGGCCCTAGGCAGCATTCATCCTTCAGCAGTACTACTTCCCTCCAGTAGCACTCTGACAATTGCGAGTGGGACCTTTTCTCTCTTTGTTGCCAGTTAGTCTAGCCTACCCCCAGATTGGAACCACTCCTCTTCTCTTCTTTATTGAAGCCAGTCTGTGATGAGAGAGGGACAGAAACCCAGACACTGACTGTCACGTATAGGACATGAGAAGGGCCCTGGTGCAATGTCATCTTCCTTGCTGTAGGGTCATTGTCACTGTCTCCAACCCCTTTGTATCTGGTTAACTAAAAGGCTTTACATGGGTTTGCTTCTTCATCCACATAACTATAATAGTCTAAGTGCTCTGCTAGTCTCTTGCATGAACTTGTCTTCTGGCTTATCTACAGTTCCCAGACTGTACCCAGGCCCCAGCAATGTGCCTTACCATCCCTTCAGAAGAAGGGACTGACAGCTGTCCCACTTGTTTCTACCCTGGATGAACTTGTTCAGTGGCTGGATCCAAGTATGCATATCTGGGTCACTTGTGATAACACCCAGTCTTCCCTCATTCTCAGGTGCAGAGCCTTCTGCATGTATGGTTTTGAGGTGGGGGAGTCTTTAGAATTGATTCAGAAGTTGGGTATGTAATGTTTATGAACATCCTCCTTTAACATGATTTGCTTGAGTTGTATTTGTTCAGGTTCTGTTTGCCGAAGTGCAGTTGGTTAGATGTGGTGTTTGTTAATTATGTCATTCCTCACTTCATATTGCAGTAATGGCTTTATGCTTCAAATAGTTATGATAATCCTGCAAAGAGACTGATGAGTAGCGGAGAAAGAGCGATTATTCTTTTTATCCCCAAAAATATTTGCTATTTTTCAAAGCTGGAGTGACCTAGCTGTGGGAATGTATGAGTAAGTGCCGTGAGGGGGAGCAAAGCTCCTCACATGGAAGGTGGGAGCGTGCTCTCCCCCTGCACACTTTTTTTTTTTGTTGTCAAGTACATATGTTTAGAGCTGATATGTACTCAAGGTGACAATTTATTACAGACATATACAAGCTATTTAGAGCTTGTGCAATTTAAGGTAAAATGGCAGACTGTTGAAGTTGGTGCTTCTAGTTTATGTCATAGTTCAACGTGTTCATCATGTAATCTGATATTGCAGCCCAAAATAGATGCTGGCAAAACTGGTTAAATATATTCTATACCCATTACTTCACGTAGGCCATTCTAAATACCCTGTATTATATAGTGGCTGAAGCTGTTAACCCCCCCCCCCCCCCATTTGAAAACTGTTACAACTGCATCCAACCGAAAACCTTTCTCTTCTGGATAATTTGCCATCTCATTTAATCTTAGGTTGAAGATTAAAGAGTAGTGCATCTACCTCTGCATCTTTACTCCAGCCGAAAATCCGAGTACTTCTATGATAAGCTGACAGCTGCCTATCTTTTTTAAACATCGACAGGAAAAACATCCAGAAGGAATGGTTCTGAAGCAATATAAGCAACTTGCATGTTTTGTTGTTTATACTGAGGATGGGAAGTTACTGGGACGAAATCAGATTTGTTCAGAACTAATATGTACCCCTGTGACTTCATCAAATATGGATCCTTGCTTCAGCAAAGATGTATTCTTCAGATCTAAAGACATTTGTATTTAATAAACGGAAGGCTAATCCACCGTTTTTGAAGCATTTTGCATTTTAATGCATATTTACTGGCTGTTGTACCTGTCAGAGTCTCTGTGGCCTGCGGGTTTCTTATTTTTAAAGGTTGTTAAGGAGGCTAGATGGTGCATCTCCCCAAGAAGTGAAAAGTATATGTGAATTCTATTCAATGACACTAGTACTACTGTAGCTGCAAAGTATTTGGTTTTTCTGTCTGAGAAATTAAAATTTAATGTGTTTGAAGTGTGTACATCTGAAAAATATTCAGAGTATAGCAGTGTGTTTTTGTACTGAAACAGTGCCTAGAAAAAGAGTAACTACTCACTGTTACATGTGAGGCTTATGTTTTAAGAGAGTACATTGTTATGCATTTGTATAACTCAAAGGGATTTGGCATCAATAGTCTCAGTCAGACATCAAAATGTTTATTTTATGGTCTAGTATCTTGTGTTCAATGTGCCACCCATGAAAAATGAAGCTGGTCACATGGAATCAGTGTGTCCATCTCTTCATTTTGGCCGTGTTGAATATGAAACTTCGGGGTATGCATAAGCTTGATGGCCCTTGTGACAGAGGTCATCTACCTTTTTCTAAAAGTGAACAAACTAATCTAGATGCCGAAAAATAACCTTGTTATGCTGTCACAGGTTTTCGTTTACATCACAGTATCTCGCAGCTCTTCTTGCTGTTTTCCGTTACTGCCAGGTTATATTTGGCGTATATAATTTTCCTGCTGTACGTTCATTTCTATATTTTTGTTTGCTGGCACTTTCTGAATAATGATGTAATTATTCTCTGGAATTTTGATTCTCACAAGTTGCTTTTTAGAGTTAATTCAATTGAATACTTAATAACAGTATTGATGACCATTTTCTAACTTTACAAAATCTTGTCTCATTCTTTACCCCTTGCTTGTGTTTTGATTCGTTGCAGATTCCAGTCGTGTACAGTACAGCATTTTGTTTCCTTCCCAGTTCTTTGCAGTGGGCAATATAAGATCTAGTACTGAACCCTTTGGTACTCCAGCAATGTGCTTTTGTATCCTTAGAGCCAGCTTTACATATGCAAATTTTTGGTCAGGGTGTCGTGCCATGTTATCTGTTTGGGACATACTAAAAGGTGCTTATGTGTATAGGCTATTTTGTCACCCCATCCCTCACTCTATGATTTAATGTTGTAGACAGCAGTTCAAAAAGTGTGGATCCATTTTGCATGCTCTTCCTACAGGGTTACCGTTTTTCTTCGTACCCTTTGCTTCACCGTAAGAAGTGTAGTGCATTTAGAAATTCTGACTTAAAGACTTACTTTCAAGTAGGGTGTCTGGTGGCATGCTTCCTTGGAAATCTTGAGGGAAGTTCTGCATTTGGGTGAATGTTGGCATATTAGAAGTAAAATTAAGGTAATTTGTTTGCATTTTAATAAAGTAGGATTTCTTTTTACCAGATATTTACTTTATTTGTATCCCTGGTCTCTACCAAGTTACACAAATACTTTAATTTCTTATAGTGTAGTGGGCACTGGAACATGCCCTTCTCTGTGACATTTTAGAGTTTTGTGATTTTTCAGTATGGTAGACCTTAAATTAGGTCAGACTGGAATTTTTATGATTTTAATTTTGTTACAGTATCAAATATTTACCTTGCATATTTTCTCATTATATTGGTAAAGACACAACCTGTTTTGCCAGTTTGGATATTTATAGGGTTACACTACTGTCAGAACTTCATATGTGCTAAAGTCATAATGCTGTTAAATATAAAGCTACCATCAAAAGTATTTGTTTAAAATTCACATAACTAAATTTAGACTGCAAAAGACAGCTTAAGTAGTTTCAGAGGTAATTAAAGCATTTAAACATTTACAACTAAAAATCAGCTAACCCAATGCAACAATCAATTTTTATCATGTTTTGCAAATAACAACTATTACTAAGCTGCAGCAGTTTTATCTAAGTTTTAGAATTGCTTATACTGTTTCAGCTTGTTTTATGAAGTTACACCCCCTTTTTCATATTTGTTAAAAGGATAAATGAGCTGATCGGTCGACCCTTTTTGACCATGTTCGAGAGAGCAGCAACAAGGGTGACTACAGCAGATGTACACACCACCCCGAGAAAAACATGTTTTTAAGTTTCCCCAAGTAATATAACAACACATCTAAAGACATATGTGAAAACTAGCTCTCTTAAATTACTAATTTTGATTTGCCTTTGTTACATTGCTTTGTCAAAATTCCACAGAATAAAAAAAAAACATCTTATAGATACTCTATTACAGATGGAAAAGCTTTGGATTTAACGAGATAACCCCACAAGCAGTCTAGTTAACTGAGTTTACTCAGACTTGCATTAAGTGGACGTGAAGACTAGGGGAGCAAATCAGGATCTACAAGATGTAGCTCACAGCCACAGTTCATAGCCCTAATCTACTGTGTAATAATGGTAAAATGTGAACATTCATCACAGTCATCATAAAGATCTGAAAAACTTAAAGACTTTAAGTTTTTGTGTGGAACATGGACTTGAAAAATGCCCAATTTCAGCATGTGCTACATTTAAGAATTTGAGACAGATAAAACAACTAAATCTTACACCTGTCACTCACTGGTGACTTACAGTGCACCTAGACAATACTTCAGCAATGCATCAAGAAAGAAACAAAACTGAACACACAATTATAACTATGGAAGATCTACAATGTTGTTGTGTCTTTCGGCTTTTCCTGGTTAGGGGTCGCCACAGCAGAACTCTGGTCCGCTAATGATTGGCATTTGATTTTTACGTGCTGAGTTGCCAGCCCTAACGCACAACCTTCAATGAAGGTACGCCCATTCACGCATGTCTCCACGCAGAAGACGCTCTAGTTGAGAGTCGAACCGGTCAGTGTCTTACTGTGAGGCAATGCTTAGATGAAATCTGAAAATCTGCTTTTGTCATATATTCATACACAGTCACATAATAGCATTAGCATTAGAGGGCAAACTAGCTGTGCATTTGTTGAGCAGTTGTGTTCATTTGCCTTTTTTTCCTCAAACTGGGGAGGCATTTTGATGTTACTGTTGTAGTAAATATCTTTCCCACCTCATAGCACAAAAGTTTTCCAGTTTAATTCTCTGATAGGATGTCTTCTTTGTGGGATCTCCATACCCTTCCCTTGTTCACATAGGTTTTCTCCAGGTGATCCATTTTTTACCCTCCTCCCAAAGATTTGTCCTAAGTGGACAGGCATTCGATAAATTGCTTGTAGGTATGCTTATAATATTTGAGTGAGGGTCTATATTTTGCAATAGAGCAGTGCTCTGTCCAGAAGTGATTTTGGTATCTTTCAACCACTGGCTGCCAAGATGAGCTCTGGCATCCTTGTGATCCCAGTAAAGGATAAAGTTATTTATTGGATGTATGCATTCATGAATGACGTGACTTAAGAGTCCAAATTAAGAAGCCCATTTGTTTGTTAGAGACGTCTGATAAAAGAGAACAACAGCTCTTCCACCTCTATAAATACAAGACTGTAAGAAAGAAAAATGTGTAGTCTACAGGCAATGGCAAATTATAATGGAGGTGATTTGGATGGTTGCCTTGGGCCCACAGCGTAGTTCCCGTATACAGTCTAATTTAAAATAAGAAGCACACAAAGTAACAATTGTTGATGTGCTAAGACTGAATGTTGTAATTAAATTAGGTCACATTAAAAGTGGGAAAAGTTTGAAATGATTTATTGTCTCATTTTTTATGTCATAAAAACCTGGCATTTTAATAGGGGTGTGTAAACTTTTTATATCCACTGTATATCTATATACATCTATCTATCTATATTATATACATATATACATACATATATATATATATATATATATATATATATATATATATATATATATATATACACACACACACACATTGTGTGTGTGTGTGTGTGTATATATATATATATATATATATATATATATATATATAATTTTTTCATACATATATATAATTGTATGTATAGAAATACATATATGTGTGTGTGTGTGTGTGTGTGTGTGTGTGTGTGTGTGTGTATGTATGTATGTATATATATATATATATATATATATATAAGTGAGAGAGATGCAGGGGAAAAAATTCCATTGCCAAAGATGGGGAAAAGGGGGGCTGGAACAGCCAAAACCATAAAACACAGAATACTTCACAATAAAATATCACTGCCTAAATTAGAGTTAAATTAAAAGTACAGATGCTAAGATCTGGGAGCAGAAATGAGGAGGAGCACTTAGCTGAACACCAAGTAGAAAATGTGCATCTTTTTATGATGTAACAAATTCAGTCTGCAGTAGTCCTTGACCCTAGTCCATTATGGAAAGAAAAACGTTGAGGCTCAAGGCTGGAACACTAGTGCTGCTGAGTTGGATCCAACAAGCAGCATGTAGACCCACAAGTCATATCAGACAGACATGAGTGAAAGAGTCTAGTGTTATGACAAATGTATAACTTTTGTTTTGTTTCCTTCCATATGAGATATTGGATGCAACCAGAGGAACATAATCAACCTTCTAGAAGGCAACCAACTGCCAAGTCTCCTCTACTGATTCAGAAAAACGTGTTTTATTTGTATAACTTGCACATAACCAGGCAATACTGAGCACTCCAGCTTCCACATGCATTAGGCTGAGTCTTTCCCAAACACCCAGATATGAAGTCTATTAAATATGAAAACGCCACAGCTACCACCTTCGTAAATGTTTGTGTTCTTGCAGCAGATAATACTTTATTCCTGATGTCTGCTAAATCTATATGCATAATAACCACACCCTGGGAGATTTTGCACAGCTTTAAAAGCTCTGTATTCCAAATAATGAACTCCTTTAAAAAGATATAAAAATCCAAGTGTCCCAGATCATTGGGCAGTATAGAGTATAAGAACGCAAGGAAATTTCCATCCTCTTCATTTACCTTTAAAATTGTTATAAATGTTTTGCATGTTTTCATGTCATTTTCCACAATGGCAAAGTTATTTCTGGTATTTTCTTTGGTTGTTGCTGCCACTGCTACTTTTATATATCTGTCACTATCTTCCAGTTTTCATGCCATTCCACTTTTTAACAACTGCATTTTCTTCCGTGCTTTGCATCCTGGCTGATTTAGCCATAATTTATTTTGTCAGGTCACCTCAGGGCAATTTCACCATGCTCCTGCTCATGTTTTCATCATGTGCAACCAAGCCAGGTGATGAGTGAACATTATGATACCTACTGTGGTTATCTTTTATATGACATTACAATTGCAAAAACAGTTCAAAAAACACTTTTTCCGCCTTCAAAAAAAAAAATCATAATTTTAAACTTGTTTCTTCCAAATTATCTTTCTCAGCAGTGCTTCTGGTCAAGGCGAAAGCAAGAAAATGCCTCTGTTATGATATATAAATAAATACTTTACCAGTGTGCAGTAAAACAGCCCCTTCATTAGATACCTTTAAAGCTAGAAGTGACACTTTGCAAATGAGGAAGATTTAGGTGGTAAAATTGCCAAGTCTGAGAGACTCGATCTACTGGTATGTTTATTACCAAGAAGTAAATCATTTATTAAGTGCATTATGTAGGAAGCACAGTTTATATTCTAATATCAAGCTCATAATTTTCCTTGCTAAAAGCTGAAATGTCTTTGGTGTGATTTTTTTTTGGAAAGTAATACTCCAAATTAGTGCTTTGCATTTGTGAAAATGATGCATCTTTGTACAATTTTGCAGGAGATATGGGCAGTGAATCCATTAGTGATCGTAGTTGTATCGGCAATCCTCATATCGGCTGTATAAATAGTAGTACCGAATTTGTAAGACCATGTAAGTCACCAACTTCTGCTACGGAGACAGACCTGAAGAAAACGGACAATAAAAAGTACATTGGAATTGCTGAATCCTGTGTTCCTGATGTAAATGGAACAAGCAACTTGTTCAGTAACTTTGAGTGTTTCTCTGACTCAACCATAGAAGGACAATTTACAGATCCAGACTGTTCATTCAGTTCCGAAGATTTTTCCCACTTCATTGAATTTACAGACAGTGACAGGAGCTGTCCTGTGGAATGGAAAACATTTGAAGGTAACATGTGGTCAAACGAACAGAACAATAGTACTATCAGTCACGAGGAGCATGTTCCTGACCAGTCTGCTGATAATAATTTGTGGCCATCCCATTCCTCAGCGAAGGTACAAAATGTTAATTAGAATAATTTGTAGAGTTTTATAGCTAATTGATGCCATGTTTTGTGGAAAAATGTGAAGGTGGAACAGCTAACTTTGTGTATTTTTTATTATTCCGATACCATTTCTATATTAATGTGGTTCTAGGCTAATTTTAATGGCTTTTGTTATTTTTTGAGGGTACACTAAACAAAATGTTGAACCTCAGACTGTACAAATTTCCTACAAAACTGAAAAGAAAATCAAAACTTAATCATTGTTCTCACCAGTCTATTTAGGAGTCTGTTAAATTCTGCAGGCCCAAACTATGCTTCATTTGTTAAAAAAGCTCTGGACTTCATGGGTAGTAGGGGTTTCTTTTGAGAGTGGCTGAACAGGACCCTCTGAAGTATGTGAAGCAGAGTAGAAATGTTTGATTTGTGAATCATGTTCATGATTAGAGATATCTGCTATGTACAAAAAAATCAAGTGAGATGAATATAATGCCATATTGTTGCAGAGATGAGAAATCGTATTTGTGATGCACACCAAGTGTATGGATGCTTTAAGGTTTGGGTGATGTCAAGAACTAAGTAACTACCCACTGCTTCACTCAGGAATAACACGGTTTGTAAACTAAGTTCTGAACCAATTCCTTTCATACCTCAAGACAGTTAAATGTGCAGAGGTAGAAGATGAACTCACCACTGTTATTTACTTCCTGCTAGAATACTACTTAAGGTGTGCCAGTGAGTATGTGTAGACATGTAAACATTTACACAGTAGTGCCAAATACAAAGCATTGCCTATTCTAGTTATGTAATCTGAGATGCAAATTACATAATGACTTTAAGTAATAACATTTGTTTATAACAAAATATAATGATTATACACACCAATGTATACAGACAATAATGCTTGGACTTTACACATATTTCAAAAAACGCAGTAATACTGTCATTTCAGTATTAAATGGTAACAACACAATGTACTTTGGTTATAATAATGTATTTGTAGTTTAGTAGCACTTTTAACTTGAAGCCAGTTTTTGGTGTACCTTATTGATAATGTCAGCTTTTGTGCCACTTGGCAAATTTATAAACCTTTTTAGCAATGTGAGCTTCTATGGTTCATATAGCTGAAACTGATTTTATATCCGTTTTTAATTGCCATCATAGCTTTTCTTTTTGGTTAAACACTGCCACCCACATCAGCCCCTCCTCCAGGGGCTTCCAAAAGCATTATAGAGGATGACTGATTGGTTTCCCTTTGAAATTCTGATTCCACGTTATCGTGTTTTACTTGTCATCATTGTGTTTAAATTGTCATTGCTTGAGGATGTTTTTGCTCTTGTCATTTAGACTCTTGAAATGTGTGGTCTACTTTCTGTGGGATCACTGTTGGTTGGAGAAATAATGGAATGTCAGTATATACTTTAAGGTGGATTTTGCTGTTTCACCAATGTATTGTGATTCTAGATTTATTATGCAACTGTGAGTGGAAGAGGGAGGGGCTTACATCTGCAAATAAGAAAAAAATACTTAAAATGTGTTTTATTATTAACGTTATCATTTTCTTGTATTTGATGTGGTTTGTGTAGTTAAAATTATGATGATGTGCAATGCAGCAATTGTCATTTCAAGGAACTACAGTTGAGCTTTTAGCTGTAATGGGTATTTAATTTGTACTTCCTAGGCCTCATTCTCACTTTAGCTATGGCTGGAATCCACACATCAGGTGGCATTCCTGTCATGATATTGTTTTCCTTCTAAGAAGATTCTCTGACATCTTCACAGAAATCAGTGACCTTGAGGAAAGAACCTGGCCATTCCTCACTGCTGGGCTGATATATGAGCCTACTACCCATCTTCAGACATGTGATATGTCATTTGTTATGGTTGGAGTAAAGTAGTGGTCATCCATCCTTTTAAGAGCTTAGCTTTGGTTAGTGTCATACATAGCATGTAGCCTTCATCATCCACCCTTCTTGGAGTACACTCTTGGTCATCCATCATGATTGACATATAAGCCTCATCGTCCATCCTTTTTGTGGCAGCCTTGGTCTTATGGAAGTCTTTTAAAATGTGGTGTACTTATGTTAGACACTGTGTCTTCAGGTGGTTGAGTATCCTGAATTTGGTTATGTGTATTGTCCCATGTTCCATCTCCACATCAGTGGTGTGACATCAGTTCTACATAGTGAATACAAATACATTGCACGGCATTAGCAGCCTGCCCCAGAGGAAGTGCATTTCACGCTAAATCGTGTTTGCTTTTAGATGCTTTGTTACCACACTAAGCATGGGACTTCATCAAGAAACAACACTTGTGGGTTGTAAAAATAATATTGAACATTCTGGAGTGAAGCCTTGTATGGTCTACCATTCTGGTTGCAAAGCAGTACTCCATGGTATGTATATTTTTCTGGATGAAAATGTAGGGTACGTAGAGTAGTTTCTGTGCCATGCTTTTGCAACACGCTCCTTATCTTTAGCAGAACTGGATCATTTATGGTTTCTGTTTGTATAAGGGCATTTATGTCTGGTATTACTGCAGACTAGTTGGTAATGTACATCCACTGGTCCAGAGGACCTTGGGTCTTCTCCCTTCTCATAATGGAAATGTGACCATCCATCAGTACTAATAAGCTGATTATCCCTTTATGTATGATGTCATAAGATTGTGCTGTTTAGAAATTAACTAGTTCTACAGGTTTGTTACTGTTAGTGATGGGTTAGCAATTAACAGTAAAGGCTAATGATCTGCATCCTAACCTAAATCTCTTCCAATACAACTACTGGTAAAACTTATTCACTTCCTAGATCAGGGAGAGGGTTTCCCTGTCAGTTTTGATATAGTTGCACTCAAATGTTGTCACGGAAGTAAATGTACTGGGAATTTCTTTGCCAGCTTTTGTGATAGAACATTGCCTGTTATATAAGGCAAAGCACTCAAGACAGTTGTATAGGCAAGGAAAAACTAAGCATGTCATCTGACATAATCATCTTTTTGTTTACCATAAAGATGTATTTGCAGCTGCATATCCATTTCCAGGCACACTTGTTCTACAACTTTGTTTTTTGTTTGTCTTTTGGCTTTTAGGCTTTGCCACAGCGGAACTCTGGTCCGCTAACGATTGGCAGTAGATTTTTTATGGTGCCGAGTTGCCAGCCCGATGCCCAACCTTCAGCAAAGGCATGCCCATTCACGCATGTCTTTTGAATGCCACTCGACCGCGGGGAGGACATGCAGACTCCACATAGAACTGTGTATTTAGTGAATTTAGAACCATTGAGAGGTTTGGTAGAAATCTGTGGGACCGTTTTAGCAGACTGTCTTAGATTCATGCTCACTTATAAGATGTCCTGAGGCACAGGTACCATTCCAATATCCTCCATGATGCTCAATGAGTTACACAGTGCATCATGTTAAACAGATTCCAGCACTTGACTTCCCCTTCCTAGTTGGCTTGAAGCCCACCCCTGACTGAATCAAAAAATGTTCCATTTGGATGAGAGTTTCCCCCAGTTAAGTGCAAAGTAAAATAAAATAGAGCTTTCCTCAGATCTGTTAAGTATTCTTTATCTTTGCCTGTTACAGGAATGTCATTAACGTAGCAATGCATCTTAAGGTATCCTGTGGCGAACTTGGTTAGTTGCCTTTTGCCAAGAGCATGTGGTGCCAGATGTTCTTCGTGTTTCACTGTTGCAGTCCTGTGTTTCACTGTTGCAGTCCTCACACTTGGGTTATCTTGCCAGGGGTAGCCCTCAGTCGGCCCGAATACCAGAGGCTAAGTATTTCAGCGTCGGTTGCTGTCACTTCAAGACTGATGTCAGAAGTATAAAAACAGGTAGCCAGCACCATTAAATCAGTCTTTCTTTCTGAGGAGCCCAAAGCAGAAGCAATTTGCATGAGTGCCGGTCGGCCACTACCCGAGTTTTCATTCCAATATTGAATCATTCTGAAGTCTTCAAAAGCTAAGTACCCCGTTGGGGATCCTTTTTTCTTGCTCTAACCAATGTCAGAAAAAGTTAACAATTGTCTCGCCTGTGGAAAGCAAATACCACACCGAGATTTCCATTCTTACTGCGTCACCTGTTTAGGCCCAGACCACAATGTACCTTGCTGTTGGTTTTGTGCCTTGTTCAACACCCAAACTATTCATCGTTGGGCCCTTGTTGTAGCTAAATACTTTCATTCTTGATCTCCATATTCAGAAATGGCTTCGGTAAGCCATCCGACTACCGATCTTCCAAAAAAAGTAAGGGTAAAGACAGTGACCGACCGCACAGGTCCAAAACTGCCAATGACACTTCCGTTAAGCTAGTTGCCAGTTTGCCGGTAGTCAGTGCGGAGCTTTTGCAGCCCCTGATGCTCGCTTCGATGGATTTGCAGGCCACTACCAAGACCCATTCAGCACCTGTGCTACGAGACTCTTCTTTGACTACGGAACCTGCGGATGTCTCTAACTTGGATGAGTCCGGAGCCGCTGTGCAGGCACCGGCTTCTGAGGAAGTTCTTCACACTACCGATATTTGACTTAAACCGACTACTTCTTTCGCGTCTTCAGTTTGTAAAACTACCGAGTTTCTAAGGCCAAGAGTACAAGCTACACCTAAAAAAAAGATGACCCAAACTCAAATGACCGCTTCCTTGCCACAATCTCAGATGCTTAAAATGGCAGACCACCTGATCATGCTGATTAGGGAAAGCCAGCCTTCCCCTGCTAAAAAAAAAAGAGACTTGTCCCCAGCAGCTATCTGACCCAGGAGTCCAATGAGATTTCTGAATATGAAGACATGCCTTTATCTGCCTATGAGGATATAGATGCAGAGGAATCCATTCCTTCTGCCTCCCCTCCAGAGGACTTTTCTTTTGGTGAATCCTTACATACTTTGAGAGAGCATTTCCATTGAGAATGCCAGGATTATCCTCAGTCCAAAAAGACTCGGGGAATTTTTAGATTTACCACAGCACAGACCCTTGGCTATCCCTCCTGTTCTGGATGTTTTGGATGATGTCTTTATGGAATCCAGCCTAACTCCTGATACTTTACCCCCTGCTCCAAGGAAACTGGATAGGTACTATAGAGTCCCTAACTCTCTCAAATCTCTTTTCAAAAATCCTACTGCTGACCCAGAGGTCATCTCCCAAGGACCTAAAGGAATAAAAGTAAGTACAGCTAAGAATCCCACCACCTCAGACAGAGATTCCCGAGCTTTAGACAGATGGGGGTAAAAAATTATACACCTCTGCAACTCTCTCCATTAGAGCATTGAGTTGTCAGTTCCACATGCTGAAATGCCAGCAACATACTATGGAACTTATTAAGCAAAAATTATCTACATTTCCTGACTGTGCAGAAAATAAAGAATTACAGGAGCTTATACATTCTGCAAGCCAGGTCAGCAAGCATACCCTGAAATGTGGGTTTGAAGCTCTAGAAGCATCTTGCAGGGTAGCAGTCACAGGTTCTGTACTTAGAAGGCATGCCTGGCTTAAGGAGCAGACCTTGCCAGACCATGTCAAATCAAAATTATTGGATGCTCCTTTGCACAAGGACAATCTGTTTGGCACCAAAGCAGAAGAGGTTTTAAAAAAGATGGAAGAAAAGGCTAAGTCTATGCAGACTGTCACAGATTTTTTTGCAAGTGTAGCCTCCAAGATTCAGTAAGCATTGCCCCTCAAAACATTGGTCCTTTCTAGCCCCCCTCAAGGCCAACTCAAACTAGACCCAGGGGAAACAGGCCCCCCCAGATTACAGTCTCAGGGTATGCAGAGATCTATTTTTATTTTTATTTATTTATCATTTGTTGACCGGGAAAGTCCGACTAGGTTCCACAGAGCCTGTTTTCAGCGGAGGCCCGGGGAGAAATGCTCCAGATCTACATCTAGACAATGGAGTACCTCCACTTCTAAAGCAGGGAGTGCTAAGCCACCCCTTTATGGAAGGAATTCACAATGACTTCTCAACTCCACTACTCGCCTCTGCCCAATTGCTCATGCCCCTAGGAGAAAAATTTGCCCACCATGCAAAAAACTGGGCCTCCATCACCAACGATCGACTGGTCCTCAACATAGTTTCCCAGGGGTACAAATTTTATTTCCACATGCAGCCAACCCCAAAAGGGTTCCCAGACCTTCCTTCCAACCAGTGGACAGAGGCACAAAACCAAGTTCAGTTCTTGCTTTCCATAAGGGCAATTCAGCCTATTCCTGCAAAACAGATAGGCCAAGGTTTTTATTCCAGGCTTTTCCTGGTACCCAATCTTAGATCTATCCATTCTAAACACCTGCCTGGTGGTACCAAAATTCAAATTGCTCACCTTACAGCAGCTTCTCCCTATGCTGTCCGAAGATGCCTGGTTAGCCACCCTAGACCTAAAGGAGGCCTATCTGCACATCCCAGTCAGGGATTCCTGCAGGAAATGTCTACATTTCAGGACAGGATCTATGCATTATCAGTTTTCTGCACTTTCCTTTGGCTTATCCACTGCTCCCTGAGTTTTCACAAAATGCCTGGCTCCAGCCATTGCCTACTGCAGACAGAGAAATATTCAAATTTACCCTTACTTGGACGATTGCCTGATTTAGGTGGACAGTCAGGGAAAGCTGTTGCAGCACCCGACATATGTAATGGACTTTCTAACCTCTCTGGGTACACTATCAGTGAAAAGAAATCCAAACTAGTCCCCAGTCAAAAAATTGTATTCCTGGGAGCAAGCTTGGACACAGCAACCCAGATGGCATTTCTTGCTCCAGAAAAAACAAGCCTATCTGACAGGCTACTTCGCATAAAGGGACACCAGAAACCAGCTACCCACAAGGAAAATCCTGCAGGCTCTAGGGTTCATGGCCTCCTGCATTCTACTAATTCCATATGCCTGACTGCTTAAAAAGTCTTTGTTGCCAACAATCTCAGGACCTGGAAACCATCATTCTTATAATACTTTGTCTAAGGAAAGAGTTCATTTGGTGGGCAGCAGCATGCATCTACAACAATGGGCTTCCCTTTGCACAAACCCACGCTGCCCAGAGCCTAACCACAGACTATGCCAGGGGTGCACATCTGGATGGTAGGTGCATTCAGGGCCACTGGACCCCAAATCAAATTCATCTGCACATTAACCAAAAAGAGATGCTAGCTGTTCAGCATGCTCTGACAGCTTTCAGATCCCTACTCTCACCGAGGCCTCTAGTAATCAAAACCAAACACCACCACAGTGATGTGGTACATCAGCAAGCAGAGGGAACCCACTCTTACCCACTATGCAGGCTAGCCATGACACTGTGGAACACGGCCTCAGCCATGCATATTCATCTGCAAGCTCAGTTCCTGCCAGTCAACCAAAACTCTCATAAAGACAACTTGAGCAGAAATCTTCTAGACCCACATGAGTGGCAATTAAGCCACAACACCTTCAGTCTTGTGACCCAGAAATGGAGTACCCCCGAGGTGGACCTATTTGCTTCCTCCTACAACCACCAGCTCAGCAAATTCTGCACCAGGGTACCTCACAGCGAGGCCTGGAAAGTGGATGCCCTATCCTTCCAGTGGGCAAACCTCTCAATCTATGCATTTTCTCCTCTGCCTCTTCTTACAAGAGTATTACTCAAGATAAGGGAGGGAAGACCAAGGGCAATTCTGATTACTCCAGACTGGCCATGCCAACACTGTTACCCACTACTGTGCACTCTGTCACCAGTGCCCCCATGGCACCTACCCCAGATACCAATTTTCCTGACTCAGCAGGAGGGACAGTTCTTGCACCCACAATTGCAAACCCTAAACCTTTCAGCCTGGCTTATTGTTTGAATTCTCCTCCAGTAGCCAGCCTAAGTAAGCAAATACTGGATGTCATAAGTGAAGCCAGATGACCCAGTACAAGGAAATCCTATGCTGACAAGTAGAAAAGATATTGTTCCTGGATTCACACTAAAGGAGCGGATACAGCACAGCCCTCCTTGCCTCTTATCTTGGATTACCTAGCAGACCCTACTCCACAGAGGCCTATCCTTCTCTTCCATTAAGATCCATACCTCTGCCATCTCTGCTCATTTCAGCATGAAGCCACCTCTCTTCTCTCACCCTCTTGACAAGCAGTTCCTGAGAGGGGCTAACAACTTAAGGCCACCAAGAAGAGCCCCCATCCCTGCCTGGGACCTTAACTTTGTGTTGGAAAAGCTCACACTACTCCCCTTTGAGCCTGCAGCATCAGCAGAGTTAAAATTTCTCTCTTGGAAAACAGCCTTACTTCTGGCCATCACTTCAGCTAGAAGAGTGTCTGAGCTACAAGCACTTATTGCTGTGGAACCCTTTATTATTTTCATGCTGACAGGGTCTCCCTCAGGACCAACCCAACTTTCATGCCTAAAATGATGTCCAGTGTGGCTCTCAGCCAATCTATCCATTTACCCACCTTTTTTCCCTAATCCTCAAAATAAGGGGGAAAGAATCCTGCACTCCTTAGATGTGCACAGACAGCTCAGATTCTACCTTGATAGGACTAAGCCCTTTAGGAAATCTGACCAGTTACTAGTCAGCTTTGCACCAGGGGCAGAGGGCAAGGCCATATAAAAACAAACCATCTCCAAATGGATGACACACTGTATCCATTTCTGTTACAAACACCATGGGAAACAACCACCTCAGGAGGTCAGAACACCTTCCACTAGGGCAACTTCAACCTCCTACAGCCTTTCTCAGAGGAGTTTGGGAATCAACCCAAGTGTGATGACTGCAACAGTGAAACACGAAGAACATAGTATAGTTGTGTTCACTTACCGTAAACGTTCGAGTGTATTCACTGTTGCAGTCCTGGTTTCCCACCCTCCAGCATCTTGTCTCTCTCTCTCTCTCTCTCTCTCTCTCTCTCTCTCTCTCTTCCACACTCCTTACTGGGCTATTGCTTTTTACTTTCTACTGGTGGTGTTTTTCCACCATAACTTAGCTCCCTATTTGGGGACTCCTGACATTTGGGGCGAGGAAAACTGATGTAATGGCATCGGCTGCCTGTTTTTATACCTCTGACATCCTGACATCAGTCTTAAGTGACGGCAACCGATGCAGAAATACTAAGCCTCTGGTCCGACTGAGGGCTACCTCTACCCCTGGCAGGATAACTCAAGTGTGATGACTGCAACAGTGACTACATTTGAACATCTACATTGTAAGTGTACACAACTGTACCTTTTTACTGTGAAAACAAGATGAATTTAAGATGAATTTACTAGAATAACCACTTATGTGTATTAGTAATCAAGAACTACTTAAAAGTTTCTTCTATCTGTGTTTGCTGGTGTATTTGTGCCAGGTTAATCTCATGGTAATTAATATTGCAGGATGTGTAACAGCGGGTTTATGGTAATTTTAACATCTCCATAAATTAATACAATCCCTGTTTTTTCCCTTTTTATTTGAAGCACTGTGGATGTAGTGGCTCACACATCCACTTTCAGTTATATTCATGCACTTTGCCATCTTTGCAATTCCTGGGGTTAAGAACACGTGGCACTGCACAGCCTTTATGCAACCTTCAAGTGGCATTTAACTGCAGCTCATTCTTTGCATCTGTACCATTTGTGTATTCCACTTCTTTGGTAAAAACTTGTTTCTACCTGCCAGCAGCTGCCACAGATTTTCACCTACACCCCTGCTAGGTCATGATGACACATGTAATGCCAGCGTTTAAGTTTCTTTCTCTACTATTTGCTAAAGAGTGCTCCTAGACACCTATTTAAGATCTACACATTTAACATCTGTTCTAACATTTAACTGTAACATTAATTTCACCTTCAGTGACCACTTTCTCACCTTCACATGCATTGCTGTTTTCTCCAATGGCATATTTGGAAACCATGTCTCACAATTAGTAACATAAGTTATGGATAGCTGCAGTCTAGTTCCATTATTATTGTGATCCATGTCACACCAGTGGTGACCTAAATTATTTTACAATCCTCTTTAGACACAGGTATAATTTTGTCCATAAATCATGTTTACCAGCTTTTTCTTTGTGTTCCTGTGTTCCTAATTCCTTATTGCTGCTTCTGTCAGCCATCTTATGCACATTTGAGGCTTGACTTTTGTTTTCATGTATCCTTGTCTTTACCACTGGTAACATTTTTGCCACACTTCTATCTACATTTATGGTTAATATGGATTTTCTTACAGTATTGACTACATTTTTTTTTTCAATTTAAGCTGCCTTACCACAGTGAAACATGTTTGTATGTGTATAGCTGATGGATACATTACTAACTTTTGTTAAAACTCGTATGCATCACTGGTAGCAACTTAATTTATGTTAACGGTATTTAGGGTATGGTGCAAGTCTTTTCACGTACTTTAATAATACACGTCATGCTTTGTGTAACTGAACTGTTTATAAGAAATGCTTGATCCACCAAGACCATCTAATTGAATAAGCAGTCATCATTTTTTTTTTTTGATGTTGTGAAGCCCTCCACAATCCCTTTGTAGGTGGTTTTACTTTTTGTACCTCAGTATTAATGCAACTAACTCCTACTTCAATAAACCTCAGGTTAGATTCAAGAAATGGGCTCAGTTGACCATGGATCACTTAAAAGAATTTTGATTGCACAAACAGCTAATGCAGTCTGACAGTGTTCCACCAGCCTGTGCATTTCTGCAGTATGCTGTGATATAGAAATAGATACACTGTTTTTTTTTTTTTTTTTATGGAATATGAATTATTCTGCATTTACTTCTGATTTTGGGCACATGGTTTGGCAGTGTCTTTGCAATGCCCTTGTCAGTGGTTTATAAACTGGATTACTTGGTGCCAATAAATTTAGCAAACGTCATAATAATCAGTATCGATGTGATCTTTGCATCTTTAATGCCATTCCTTGCACAGTAACTTTCCAACCTAAAGTTCATACCCTTTCAGTATAAGCTGACAAGTTTGATACAGTAGCATAAAAGTGATGTAGTAAGGTACACAGCCACTTAAGAATTTGCCAAAACTGGATAAATCCACAAAAAGACACTTTTATTAGAACGTATACACAAGAGCTTTTGTCTCTGTCCGATCAGAGACTTTACCAAGATGAAAAACAGGAAGCACCTAAAAATAACCGCACCCCAATTAACATCAGTTAACAAGCCATCATTGAATTAACCAACAAAAGCACTTCATTACATTTCCGAAAACCCTTTTTAACAAAATACCGATAGTAATAAATAGAAAAAAATCCTACTGTAAAAAATGTCATATTTTATAAAATAGTGAAATATCAATAGGAAAATAAGCACGTCTGCTTCACACACAAGTACACGCTAGGGAAAAAGGGATATGCATACATTTTTAGTAAAATGTAATATAAAGAAATACCATAAAACTATTATAAAAAATCTAAGCAATATAAAACCTGTATACATATATATAATTGCATAAACCTGTAAAAAAAAAAAAAATATATATATATATATATATTATAATGTATGCTTGTGCATGCAAAAACCAAAAGAGGGGTCATCACCTCTCTATAGTGCCCTTAATCTCAAAAAACAGACCAGAGAAAACATATATTTAAACCTGGCCAGTTAGTTGCATTCATTCTTAGTTGCCAGAGCACCTCCAACCTCTCAAGTTGGAGAGGTTATGGACCCCCCTCGTATCCCTGCTTGACAAATCAATAATGGCAAATTTAAATGAATACCCCTCATATTCAATATAATGTCTTGCTAGGGCATTTGTTTTATTTTTCAACCCAATGTCCCTCACATGCTTGTAAATCCGGTTCCTGAGTTTTCTCTCAGTTTTACCTACATAAAAGCAGGGACATTGCAAACATACCACCCTCTCAGACTAACATGAAAACTTGCCCTTAGACTTAATAACATGCCCATTAATGGTCACAGGTGAGCCTTCCATAATAAATCCACACTGGTTGCATGCCTCACATTTTCTCATAAAACCTTCTCTTGAATCATCTATGGGGTTCTCTAGTAAATTCTTCAGGCATCTACCCTTCCTGTAAACAATATTTTGTCATCCTGTGACGAGGTGAGGAAATGTATTACGACCACCCCGGTTATTGTTTACAGGAAGGGTAGATGCCTGAAGAATTTACTTGAGAACCCCATTGACGATTCAAGAGAGGGTTTTATGAGAAAATGTGGGGCATACAACCAATGTGGATTTAGTATGGAAGGCTCATCGGTGACCATTAATGGGCAGGTTATTAAGTCTAATGGCAAGTTTTCATGTCAGTCTGAGAGGGTGGTATATTGCGCTGTATGTTTGCAATATCCCTGATTTTATGTAGGAAAAACTGAGAGAAAACTCAGGAACCGGATTTACAAGCATGTGAGGGACATTAGGTTGAAAAATAAAACAAATGCCCTAGCAAGACATTGTACTGAATATGAGGGGTATTCTTTTAAATTTGTCATTATTGATTCGTCAAGCAGGATTCCGAGGGGTGGGGGGGTCCATGGCCTCGCCAACTTGAGAGGTTGAAGGCGCTCTGGCAACTAAGAATTAATGCAATTATTTGGCCAGGTTTGAATGATATGTTTTCTCTGTCCTGTTTCTGAGATTAAGGTCACTAGAGAGGTGATGACCCCTCTTTTGGTTTTTGCATGCACGTGCGTTTATATATATATATATATATATATATATATATATATATATATATATATGGATTCCATACACTTGGTTGAATTTCACTTAGTCGAAAATAATTCCAGGCATTGCATTTGACTGAAAGCTCACTGGGTCGAAGTTTGTTTGGTCGAAAATGGAATATAGCCCCTGCCCCACTGCAGTGCAACCCTGGAGTGAGAATATTAAATAAGGTGAGTGTGGGGGGCACAGCCCCCCACATTATGCTAATAGATTTTACTAAATATATATATATATATATATATATATATATATATATATATATATAAAATCAATGCATTTCTAATGGATATACCTTTTTATAACCGTGAATACGTTAAAATTATGTGGGGGGGGCTATGCCCCCCCACACCTCCCCTTATTTAATATTCTCAGTCCAGGGTTGCACTGTAGTGGGGTAGGGGCTATATTCCATTTTCGACCAAATGAACTTCGAAGTGAGCTTTCAGTGAAGTCAACTGCCTGGAATCATTTTCGAGCAAGTGTATGGAATCCATATATATATATATATATATATATATATATATATATATATATATTATATATATAATTTTATAGGTTTATGCATCTATATATATGTATACAAGTTTTATATTGCTTAGATTTTTTTATAATAGTTTTATGGTATTTTTTATATTACATTTTACTAAAAATGTATGCGTATCCCTTTTTCCCTAGCGTGTATTTTTGTGTGTGAAGCAGATGTGCTTATTTTCCTATTGGTATTTCACTATTTTATAAAATATGACATTTTTTACAGCAGGATTTTTTTTTTTATTTACTATCAGTGTTTTGTTAAACAGGGTTTTTGGGAAATGTATTGAAGTGCTTTCGTTGGTTAATTCAGTGATGGCTTGTTAATTGAGGTGGTGTTTATGTTTAGGTGCTTCCTGTTCTGTTTTTCATCTTGATAAAGTCTCTGATCTGACAGACGAAAGCGCTTGTGTATGCCTTCTAATAAGTGTTTTTTGTGGATTTATCCAGTTTTGGCACATTCTTAAGTGGCTGTGTACCTTATTACATCACTTTGAATATTTTCCTGTTGTTTTCTGGATTCGAGGTCAGTCAGACTTTTGTGTATTATTTGTTCTGTTTTTGGGACTTTATACCTATGTTTCCTTTAGATAATCACTTGAGTACCGAATGCTTCAGAAAGGCTTCATAATCACTTCTGTTATGTAGAAAGCACTTGTGTTCCCTTTAGGTAAAATTCTTGCCTATAAAAATAATTGTGCATTTTTATTTATTAATTAATTGACTGACTCTTTTTAACTGAGTGAATGCGGTGGTACTGTACTCTTTTTCAGCCACAGCCTGGGCCATGAGGAGCGTACAGCAAAACGCAGAAGTTTACAGCATTTGACATAAAAAAGTCAGTTCTAAAATTTAGTAGTAAATACAACAAAGTAAACGGCACCAAAATGGTATGTAGAAAAGTTCTGAGCTAATTTACAAAAGTCACAAGACAGTATATACAAATGTCTTAGTATAACAATTCCAGTTTTTGGAAGTGTTATAGATAGGTCTACTTCTTTGGCATGTGTATCCTAACACCTTTGCAGGTTAAATTGAAAACTAATTTAGAAGCCAAAAATTGAATGCAACTATGGACTGTGTTATCGAACATCTGTAAAGCAATCACATTTGTATTCCTGAGCTAACTGTGGCTTTAGCTTTTTCTTAACAAAAGAGTGACATTATCCGTAGCAGTAATATGTTTAAGCAGAAGTATTCCAAGAGGCAGGAGCTGCAGAAAGCTCTTTCAAAGAATAATGTCGAGAATTGCAGCAATTTATTCATGCAACATTTTAATATTTAAATTAGAAAATAGACTCTCTTTGTAGAAAAAGTACCCTGTTTTCTTTATATATAACTCACCTGTGTACATGAGTTGCATTTTGTTTTTTTGTTAATTAATTTTCCAAATCTAGTTCAGGGTCATAGGTGAAGCAGAGGCTAATAACCTGGTACATGGTAGGTGAAAGGCAAGGAGATTAATTTTGAAAAGGGCATCAGGCAATAGCAAGCTGCAAAATTTAACCCTTATATGTATTTTTAGTAATTGTTAAAAGCAGTCATACAATTTTTTTTTGTTTGTTTCATGTTACTTTGCTTTACTGAGGTTTCACATGTGTAATAAAAGACATAACATTAACTTAAGATATTCTCTGGCTTTAACTTTTGTTGAAAAACACAAGACTGGTTCATTTGGTATGAAAAAGTTATAACAAAATAAGTTACATTACTGCAGTCCATTTTGTAAGTTGTAAATCAGTAAATGGTAATTAGAATCCTCCATCAATCCTTCCTTCCAATTGCTAACCCCCTGAAATATTAACCCATTGAAAATGAAAAGTAACTTACTGTACATGTCAAATGGAATGTATCTTGGATAGGTGTGCAATTTTACTTTATTCACAATTTGGCATTTCATTTTTAATTCTTATATTCACTTGTCAGTATTGGAGGTTCATGATTTTCCACATATTTACTTGTACAATTATATTGGCTAAGGCCATATTTTCAGTTCTTTCTTTATAGTAGTTAGCCTCTTATGATATAATATTTTATGTGTAATAGCATTTTAGTAGCAAGATCATTTCTTGGATGAAAAAAACATATGTGAAACCCTTACTCCCAGTAACCTCTATTTTAGATAATGTATTTACAGTGTCTTTTTTTTTAAACTTACTACCAGTTTTGATGACCATCTGTACAATTTCTGCAAACATACTAAGTCATTCTCATCATTGTGGTAAGAGCTGATGGAGAGTAGGTCACGGCATGTTCGTCATCCTGGAAGCCATGAAGGTTTTTCCTCTTTGGCACTAAACACCTGCCCTGGCAGCTGATGTAAGCACTTAAAGATGCAAGAGCCTGTTCTGTCTTCCCCTTGCCAGTGTGCTATTCCTGCAGTAACCCCCTGAAGGCTACTGCTTGCATGTGGCTTAGCAGAGACAAGCACATATTCCCTGGCATTACTGCATGCTGTTTATCTCATTCTCCCTTCTCGGTAGGTGCCAGCATTGCAGTGGACTTGAACATCTGTGTTCCCAGGATGAATGAGCCGGCATCAGGCACTCACTCCCACCGTCTGTCTTTGGCTTTTCCAACAGCTAAGCCACTAGTCAATGCTGAGTTGTTTGTGTCCCCATCAAAAATTCATCCTTTTCACCATGGAGCCAGCTACTGGATAACAATACCAACATGAATTACATCAATAGATTTTAGAGTTAATTAAAATTTGGTAGCATACATATTTATCAGCTGTAAGCATTACCCTGCAGAGTGACTTCAGTTGACCCGAATTTCCTATGCATTCCATTCCTTTTAAATGCATCTTTTTCTGTGAACACACTTCCAGTGATGTCTAACATTGAAAGACATGGCACTTCAAACCAGCATTTATTTTATTTTCTATTTCTTTAGTCCAGTCACTGTTCACCCCTACATCCCTCTTCCGGCATGTTAGATATTATACCTGCCTTAAAAGGAAATGATGGAAAAAGTTACCCCTTCACATAAATTTAGCTGCATTTTAACTTGGACATACCTTTTAGTTTGTAGCATTTCCCTTTTATTCATTCTTGAATTCCCCTTCACTGTTAGGTTTACAGCTTTTGGAGTGAACTGTAAATACTTAACCATGAGGGTTTCCTTATAGTTCCAATACTTTTAGCATCGAAGTGGGTAAAGTAATCCACTATGTGAAGGTACATACACTTGGCTCTAACATGATTAAAGTCAATTAAAACAGTTGCACTGTCTTGCAGCCAGTGGAAGTACCATTGCTGACTAGCTGGTTTAACATTTGGCCAGCTGTGTTTCTTGCATGTTTTTCAACTATTAACTGTCTTTTCTAAAATGGATAAACTTTCAGGGTCTGTATTGCCTGAGCCAAAAAGCACGTTTTGCAGTTCCTCATCAGGAGCACATCACAATTGCAGGTAATGTCTCTTGCTTCGTTGCTTTTGTCAAATATTTTCTGTCAGAATTCCACTTTTATTTGCAGTGTAGATTTTTTTAAATAAAGGGTGCTAATGCAATAATATGCTGAAGTTAGTAATTCTGGTTTGATTGCATGATTAAACATTCATGCTTTGCCATTTGTTATGCCTAATACAGCCCCGCCTCTTTTTAAAGACCATATGACTAGGGGAGCAAAAAGGGAGATCAATTTTGTTTGAGCAGTTTTCATTGGAATTTATTTCCTGTGATGACTTTATGTGAATATTCTTTAGCTTGATGTGAGTTATTTTACAATCATATCTTACAGTACAGTGATACACAACTGCCTGTTTTCTTCATACACTGTATACATGTGCAATGTTATGGTAGCAGACTCCCAAGATGCAACAATAAAGGCTTCTGTGTCTGTGAAAGGCAGTTATAAGCAGCATGATCTTGCTTCATTTCAGAGTTTCCTTTGTTAACTTCACTTCATTTTTACTAAGCAGAATGGGCTTGGGAGTATAGCACAACGTTTTTTTTTTCTTCAAACGCAGTCCCAAGAAACTGGAACGAAACAAGGTTTACACGAGTGGTTCTGGCAAAGATGTACTCTACCTGCAGTGAAGAAAGCATCGTCGTCATAATTTACTTGGAAGTCCCTCTTTCTGCTGCCTTCATTTTCTCACAAAGGATTCTTTAGAACAGATTTTATAGAGGTGAAAGCCACATAAGAAATATGCTTAGGGTTAAATGTTTCTCCTGCTCAGTTACTGACCAGCACTGTAGGCCAGTACTGCAACAGGAAGAGTCATGTCAAGCCTTCACATATAATTATATCTTTGCTGAAACTGAACAGTGTAAGTCACCCACAGAAAAAGTGCAGTCTCGAGGAACACTGTCACGCAGGTCAGTTTAGTGCCTTGGTCTGGCTTCCCTTAGGGACACTTTTCACATTAAAACTACAAAAATATGTTTATTTTTCTGTTATAACTTAACAGTCTGTGCTATACTTATGCATAACAGTCACAGTCACTCCAAGTATTTTAAGTTATTGTTAAGGTTTAACCATAATAAGATAAACTTTGGTCACTGGCAGATTAAAGTGCTATTCATTAAAAGAAATAACACACATATGGAAGACTGTGCTCAGGACGTCATGTCTCTCTGAACAAAAAGTTCATAATCTTTTATAGGAAAACATGAACAAAGTAGTAAACTTTATGAATCCTACCACTTCTAGCATCCAACAGAAAAAATGCTGACTAATGCAGTTTATTCTTCAGACCATTACTAAAGATCTAATAGAACTACGCCACATTTAGGAAAAATAGATTTGCAACTTATCTACATTTCTAGCTTAGTATGGAATAAGTTTCTTTTTACCATGTGATGTAGAAATCCTGCTGCCTCAGCCTCGGGAAATGAAACTTGGCATTCTGTACATTTCCATGTTTCCACTTGCGCGGTTGTAACACATATACTAACCTTTTAGGACACACATACACTAACCTTCTAGATTATGTGCAATTTCATTTTAACCCTTTACAATCCCTCGTTTGATGCTGAGAAAGCATCACACTCGTATCGTAAAACATCTTTTACACTTTGAACATGTTGTCCTACATTTTTCCAAAACCTTCAAAAACTAACTCTTCGTTTTCACTTTCTATTTCACTTCAGTTGACACCATCTGTAAATGATGCTTTTTCAAAATTACTAACATATAAATTCTGTAACAATGGGTTTGATACAGATTGTCACTCGTTCTTCTCTAACACAAATAAGAAGGCTTGGTGTTTCATTCATATGCTTTAATACAAAGAAACACATGAGGATAGATAGCAGCATCTTTAAATACGAACAAACTAGTTAATAAGTAGACCTTAAACATGTACATGTTCACACCTCAACAGCTAACTACAAAATGGCAGTCAGGTTCGCATGTGCTCAGTATTTATATACTTGTGCAAGCCCTTGGCTAGCTTCTTAAAGGTATATACATACATATTGATTTACAGAGAGATGCAGTGAGTTTGGTTATTAAAGCTTTGCATAAAAATAAAAGCACAGTCATATTAATAATAGCAATAAGCATAATAAATTTCAACAAACTGCCTCTCCATCCTGAAAACAAATTGGTTAGCCAAGCCCCATTGTGAACTATCCACTTCTTTTCTGACAGTTCAGCCACTCTTTGGATGATTTCCAAATGACTGCATTTTGTGTGCTTATCGGGAATAAATGAGCAGCATTTCTCGTGCATGAGCATGCATATACCTCCCTTTGACGCAAGTACAAAAAAGTGTCATTCGATTTTGGAGTACTACTGCACGCATGGCACTCGGCTGTAAAGTAATCAAATTAGTAGTTTCAAAAGTTGGCATTGCTTCACACTTCTATTAGTTTAGAGAGCTTCCTCAGGTCCCAAATTAATTTTAAAGTCCCTTAAGCAGGTAATGTACCAGTCCCAGAAATAACATCACCAACGTTCATATATGAAAGTCCTTTAAAAGCTGCTTGTTCTAAATCATGCTGGTAAATCCATGAAGCATCAACCTTTCTAATTGGATATTTTTCAGTTTGAGTATCTCGTATATTATGAATTTTACCACTGGGCAGGCCACTTACATGTTGAATGGCTGGAAGAACTCTCCTAATGTAACAACACCCCAAGCAGTTTGCTGGTAGCCAGGGATATGTTAGACTGCCACAAATAAAATGTCTTTCAGCATGACGGTACCTTTTACTACATTTCCACTGCACATTATTTGAGTAATACTACATGTCCTCTGTCCAACTTCCTCAGTCCCATTTTTCATATAGCAGGTGTAACCCTTGATAGTCACTGAATGTCTAAGTGAAGCAATTTTATTAAATGATGTGACATTATGCCACAAAGCATGTTTACCTAGTATTTATTTATTTTATTTATTTATTTATTTTACATTTGTTGACCGGGCTAGTCCAACTGGATATATGTCCATTTTCAGTAAAGGCCCGGGGAGAAAAACTCCAGTACAGTAACAAATAAAAAGTAAAAATAGTGTCTAATAAAAAGTTTACATAGAGAAAAAAATATAGTAATACATTTTGGTGCACACTGGTTAGTTAGAGTTTACAAAAATATCAAACACACTGGTAAGTAACAAATAACAATCAGTGGTTTAAAAAGAAAAAACTATTTACAAAATTATTAGATATAACATTTATATAAAGTAAGACCTAGTATGTTACAAGTAAACAGTGCTACTTACAGATGAAATAAGAACAAGTTATCCTAAGTGGAAAGTAGGGGGAAAAATTAGTAGAGTTAATCAGTTAGGGTTGTTGCAAGGGCATAGCCATTTTGTTCTGAGGAATATTTTCAGTTTTTGTTTGAAGAGGGGTAGAGAAGGAAGAGAGGTAAGTTCAGTAGGTAGAAGGTTCCAGTTTTTCCCAGAAGTATTTGAGAACAGAGAATCACCTGCCAAGTTGTGTTAGCTAACAGTTTATTAGATGATCGTAAATTAGTAAGATTTTTATAGGGGGTAATGATGTTTGAAAGTGTTGGAGTATTATTTGGGTGGTAGAGGATTTATGATAAGTTGACTATATTGAAGCAGATTTTGTAGCTCAAGCCATCCTAGTTGTTTTAGATTCTGACAGTGATGGGTTCTATAGGGATTACCAGTGGCAAATCTTGCAATATTGTTATAGGATGTAGCTAGTTTGGAACAATTATGTTTTGACAGATTAGTATAGATCGGTGAGGCATAAAGTAGTGTTGAGATAAGATGGGAGTGGGCAATAGTAGATCTTGCTATAGGAGTAAGGAAGGATTTGATTCTATATAGGGAGCCCATTTTTCTGTTGACTGTTTTGTTGAGGTTGTTGTCTATAGTGATTCCTAGGAGCTTGGTGGTAGCATCAGGGGATATGACGGTACCATTGTTAGAAGTAACAGAGAAATCTAAAGGTATATGCTTCCGGGTAGGGGCAAAAAGCAGGAGCTTAGTTTTTTTTGGATTCAGGAGGAGGCATCGTTTTAGGAACCATGATTCAACTATGTTAAACATTTTCTGAGTAAGGGACTGTAGTTCTGATAAAGATTTTCCTGTGCAGATTATTGTGGAATCATCTGCATATTGTATACAGGTTGCAAGAGGAGTAGCTTTGCAGAGATCATTAATAAAAATGGAGAATAGTAGAGGACCTAGAATGGAGCCCTGGGGAACACCTACTGTAACTGGCAGGTGGGATGATAGATTATTTTCCCACATAACAGCTTGCTGTTGGTTGCTTAGGTAGGAGCTGAACCATTGTATAGCTAGAGTATTGAGTGAAAGTAATTTAAGAATGTTTATAAGCAATGTGTGGTTTACCATATCAAAAGCTTTTGATAGGTCAATAAATAGTGCTGAAGAGAGAACATTATTATTGCGATTTCTGTTGATGGTGTCAGTGAAGGATAGGAGGGCTGTAGTGGTACTATGGTATGGTCTGAAGCCATGTTGGCTATGTGCTAGTAAGTTGTGTTGTAGTAGGCGGTCCAGAAGCTGATGATGAATACATTTTTCCATTATTTTTGCTAAAGGGGATAGTAGGGCTATAGGTCGATAGTTGGAATATTCATTGGAGTTACCACCTTTATGTAGGGGGATAATGTGTGAGATTTTCCAGATGATTGGGATGGTTCCCTCATTAATGGTTCTATTTATTAGGATTGATATTGGATAAGCTACTGCTTTGGCTGCTTTTTGCAGATATTGTGCTGGAATCTGGTCAGCAGAAGGCATACAAGGCTTAAGTTTTAGGATGAGTTTGTATATGAAATGAGTGGAGATAGGTTGAAATATGAAGGTAGGAAGAGAGCTAGAAATGGGGTTTGGGAGGCTAGAGCTATCAGGGTTTAGTTGGCTGGCTAGAGATTGAAAAAGCTGTTAAAGGCATTAGCAGTTTGGTTGGGAGTTTCTTGATTTGCACCAGTTGGGGATGGTGTGCTGCAGTGACCTGGGTGTAACAAACTATTTATACTTGCCCAGAATTTCTGAGGATTGTTTATGTGTGTTTGTTGCATTTTACAGTAAAAGTTTTCTTTTTGTCTGAAAGTATAGCTTTTTTTGTCATATTTCTCATTTGTTTAAATAATTGTTGATCTGTTAAGTTTTTTGTAGTCCTCCACCTAGCCCAGGCTTTGTTTCCAAGTAACATTTTTTGCCTGGTGTCTTTAGTGAGCCATGGGGCTGGTTTAGACCTAGTTCTGATGGTACGCTTTGGTGCATATTGATTAAGGATATTTAAGAAGGTAGAGTTAAAGTGTTTAACAGCCTCTTCCAGAGGGAGGGTTTTTAGTGGATACCAATCACAAGAGCTAAGTTCAGTTTGGAATAACCTTTGATTAAACTGTTTGTTTGACCGTATTGTCCTATATGATGCTTGGTGTGGGATATCATTCTTTTGCCTGATTATGTAGGTCAAAGAGTGGTCACTTACATCATCAGGGAAGACACCTACTTTGTAGGGTTGGTGGTAGTTATTAATAAGGATCCAATCCAAGGTGGTCTCTTTATTGGTAGGTTTGTTAAATCTAGTTGGGGAGGTGACGGTCTGTGAGAAACCATGAAGGTTAATGTGAGAAGTAGGATGGTCAGTACCAATGCATCTCCAGTCAATGTTGAAATCACCAAGGATTATAGTTTCTTGTGGGAAGGTTGATGATACCCAATTTAGTATATCTTCAAGTTTAGTTACATTGTTTCCAGGAGGTAGGTAGATACATAAGATGTACAAGGATTTATTACAATTAAGTTGTACTTTAGAAATAAGAACTTCAGCATTACTATCTTTTGGCAGGTTATAAGGTAGAGAAGTGACTTGTAATCCATCCTTGAAAAGAATTGCGTCTAGTCTTAGTATATTGTATCCTGATGGGAGGATTTGATTATCCTGGGTTGCTGGTTTCAGCCATGTCTCTGTTAAACATAGGATGTCAAAGGAGTGCACATCCAGGAGAGCATGGAGATGGGCAACTTTGTTATTAACACTTTGAATATTGAGGTGAGCTATAAGGAGTGAGTTTAGGTGTTTGTTTTGGGTGTATGGGATAGAGGGTTTAATGGTTATTGATTCAGTAGAAAGGATATAGTCTGGGCCTGGATTGGGATGGATGTCTCCATCTTGTAAGGAATTCTTTTTTAGTTTAAGGAAAATATAATGTAGGTTATTAGTTTGATACTGAGCTTTCTTAGGTACTAGGCTATCATGTGTGCCAATCTGTGGTACTTTACTGATAAGTATGTAGGTGTGGATAAGATATTTAAATTATAATGGATGAAAGTGTGGCTATGTGTAGCTGTTTGTTTGCTGGGATAATTATATTGAAAATAAATTTGGTGTTCAAAAGAGGTTAAGACATAGGCTGAGGTTAATACAGAAAAGAATATGGAGCTAAGTAGTAGCTTAGTTGGTGTGGAGCTAGAAGTGGTAAACATGAATATAAGGTAAGGGAACCTTAACTGAGGTGAGAAAAGGTTAAAATATGAGAGAGGTTAGGTGGAAAGTGTGGGCTAGAGATAGAATGTGTGCTGTGTGGATGTGGTGTAGTTATAAGGGTGGAGAGAGTATCCTATTTGTTGGATTATGGAGGAGGGTGTGGTCTGGTATAAGTCTAGAACACCTAGGGGTGGGTGGGATTTGGGGGTAGGGTAGGGGGAATTGTATTGCTGATGAAAAAGCTGTCCCCTGTCAACTTCAGTTACAGGTACTGGAAACAATGGGATACCTCCATTGTAGGCAGGTATGTGGGCACATACCCAACAGTTACTAACATTGAGTCTTAGCATACTTATTCAAAGTGGCATGAAATGCATTGCCAGTCTGCTGATTTCTGTGTAGATTTTATCCATGGTTTGATTTTTCTGGTAAGAAACTGAACAGTACTTATATTTCCTGTTTCCTGCTGAAACTGTAATAGTAGAACAGAAATAATTGCAGTCATCACAGCAACAATCAGACATGAATGGTGAGCTGGTTGGGGTCGGAATAGATTTTCAAAAATGTCCATGCACAAGTTCATTTTGTGATGTATAGCTTGCTGCTGCACTCCAAAGATACTCCATAAAGGCTGCTGTTGTAGATTAGCTCCCATGAGCGGTGCTTGATCACCTGGCTCAGGGAAAATGCCCACTACTGATATGCCCACAAGTTTTCCTATAAAAGATTATAAATTGTTTTCTTCAGGCAGACATGACTTCCTGAGTACTGTCTCCCACGTGTGTGTGTTATTTCTTTTAATAAACTGTACTTTAATCTGTGAATGACTCAAGTTTATTTTATTATGGTTAAACTTTAACAGATGGTGCTGTGACTCAGATTTCAATTTGAAATTTTGAATTTTCCTGGTTTGTGGAACTAACAAACCTTCTATCCTTTTCACAGTTAATTTTAAGGCCTCACAAAGTAAACTAGCCAAATTACAGGGTATTCGTAGGCTATCGGTTTGCAGTAAGCAGTTGGCAGACTTTCCCCACACCTTTCCTTATGTATCTGACTTCTGAGCATACTGCAGTAGACTTGCATGGCTCCGATCATCTTATTTCCATCCTGACAATGCAGCAGGTTCATGTGGATTTAACATGCATAAATTCAGTTCTGAAATTTGTCATGTGTTTGAGATTTTTTTTTTTTAATTAGGCACAGATATCATCTTGCATCACCCCATTCGTCTTGTATTGTTATATTATAGCACGATAGACCCTTCATCTAAGCCATAATCACGGAGTATGAGAAAATAGTACTTCATGCTGTGCAGTGACTTTAACATGCTGATTAAAACTAATAAAAAATCGTGTGAGTTAAGACATGGGGACTCTATTTTGATCCATAACTTGTATATGGACACATCTGTTAGACTAAACCACTATTGTCAGTACCTTTATTTTACATACTACTAACTGTTACAACCATTTGTGGATTGATGTTTACAACATCATGGTTGGGTACTACAAAGTGAACCTCTGCTATGGAGATCTTTATTCCTGTCCTTCATTGTCAGGTACATACAGCCGGAAGCTGGGCTTTTACTTTATTTCATCATTACCAAAGACCTGTATCCTTCTGTCATAGTAAAAGTTTGAGATCTTAGCCCACCCACTCACTTGCAGGGTATGACTGACTGGAACTTGTCATTTCTAAGAGTTGTTAAAGACAGATTGACTTTAGATTTGTTACTATTCTTAATTTTATACATAATTAATTAAAGTAAATAAAAGCAGTATTCCACCAGACCCAGCCTAGTATTACAGATGAATAAAGTCCTGACTGCACCCCAAGACAGCTTATGTTTCACTATCAGCACAAGTACTTTAAGGACCTGGTGGGGGGAGACTGAGTGGATGATGCTGACTCACCCATTTAGTAAGGGTAGCAGCTTGGCTTACCGCATTGGCATTTGTCTCGCATGATGTGCCTGGGGAGCCCCACATGCTGCAAGCAGTGTGCCACTTTGTCAGAAGGCTGTCCATCTGTGTGTAGAAGTACAGGTGCACCTCCTGGGGCAGCTAGAGTGAATCTTTCAGGCTGCTAAAGTGGTGGGGATAGGGCAGTCTGCAGGATATACAGACTGTAACACTCAACTTTTGCCACCTGTAGGGAATGAATGGGCTGGTAAGCTCCCTTCCTGATGGAGAAATAAATGAAAATGGACAGGAAGGAGAACTGCTGGGAAATTCCTTTAGACAAATAAATAAATAAATAAATAAATAAAAGCATTATTTTGCTGACCTCAACAAGGCCCTCTCAAGATGAAAAACTGTGAGCAGCAACCAGATGTAAAAAATATAGAACTTCAGTCATCTAGCCTAGATTGTGCAGCCTGATAAAACTTCCTTTCGCAAACAACATGAGAGTCGAATAGTGAAAATATACCGGGACTGTAATGGTCTATGACAGGAAACAGATGGGAAAAACTGAGTTTAAAACACAGCTTGGAGGTATTGTAAGGAAAATAACATTGGA
This sequence comes from Protopterus annectens, assembly GCF_019279795.1. NCBI lineage: Eukaryota > Metazoa > Chordata > Ceratodontiformes > Protopteridae > Protopterus > Protopterus annectens. Next base: position 674,962,463 of record NC_056737.1, read on the forward strand.
GGGTGCAGTTTTCCTTTAGTATTTCAATTTATTCATACCTCTGTTTTGGTTCAGTTCTTCCGTAAGCATCTTCAAAATTGTGTCCCTCATTTGGCCTGAAAGTGAAAGACTGACAGGGCTTCTGTTTCTATAAACAATAACTCATGTATAAATTTCCAGCTCCTTTGTCCAGCTTTCATAATTTTTTTTTTATTTTTTTTTGTTTATCAAAAACATGAGGCACTTAATTTGAAACTATCCTCTATCCATTTTATTATAGTTAACACACACACACAAGAAAATAAATAACTCACAAAAACTGTTTTATGTAAGGGAAAAACTGTAAGACATTTGCATAGATTGTTGGCTACAGACACTGCTAATGAGTCTGAACTTGAAACACAGTGCAGCAAAACCTTCTAGGTTTCCATTCCCCAGACAGTATCCACTCCTTACTTTTTGCACTGTCATTAGCTTTGACAACTGTAAGGATGAGTCGTGCTCATATTGGTGCAATCATGCATTACTAATATACACTCCATTTCATCACAATGACTGTATGCAGCAGTGAAAAGTTATTGGATGTTGATATCTGGACCATTTATAATGGCAAAAAAGTATATAATCCCTTTCCATAACAATGTTAATGTCTCACCTTTCTAATACATCCCTTTAAAGCATTGAATCACTTAACCTGCTTATCCCCTTCTAATACCTCAATTTATTGTACTTCTTAAATTACTATACCTACTTCTAATTAGCACAACCAAATTATTATTCCATCACTACTTTGTTAATACTCAGACTTTCTTATCTCCTCTAATACCTCACAGAGTTGTATTTCTTAAATTACTCCAACCTATCTTATGCACAATTCTTCTATCTGTAAAGTCTCAGTGTAAGGCTTGTAATTTAATGTCAGTATAATAAAATTTGTATTGATATTTACAGACTATTATGCTATGTATTCAATGAAACTGTATTATAAAATGTGTTATTGTAAGTATTGATTGCATTAAATATGATGCCTTGGAGCTTTTCTCCTCAGGTCTCTCATAACCGGCCTTAGGCATAGGCCAACTAGACTGCCACCTAGGGCGCCACTCTAGCAGGGGCACTTTTCCAGTAATTGGATGGTGCAGGTAGACCAGGATGGGGGCACCGGGTGGTGTGGTGGGGGGGGGGGATGCCGTGGAGCCCTTTCACCTATGGCACCAGTTGACCTAAGGCCGCTCCTGAGGCCTCTGCTGGAAAAGGCCACATGTTCCCATTCGGACTTTCCCGGTAAACAAATGTCAATCAATAAATGAATAAATACAGACAGCTGTGTGCAGGCAGCATTCAACAGTGATGGATGTGTATGCAGAAAAGTATGGCCATAAAACATGCTCCATCTATGTTGGCAAACTGGCAGCCAATTTTAAGCTCTTCTCTAGCTGAAGATTGTTTGGTTTTGCAGACTAGGAGTTTCTTCCTCGTATTGTGTAGTTTGCTGATTCAGTGGTTCCCCCCCCAAATTGGTTTCCTCTTAAATTTGCACTACACTATTGTGTTACAGGGACCGAGGCTTTAAAGCTAGCTAGAAACTGTCTTGGTCTGATCACTTTCTGCTTTGCTTCAGATTTGAACAGCCTTTTTTGTAGTCTCCACAGTCTTAAACTGAAGACAATTTATTCAGTTACTTACTATTAATCTTGACCTTTTTTCCAACATGGTTTTCCAGTTCCTGTTGGACAACTGTGCTGACTCTCCGGATGTTATGATCATGGACTCCAGTAGTTCAGTGTTCATAGTGCTAGAGTCCGTAGCCCCAAGTCATGCTTGTTCAGTTTTGACCAGGAGACATAGACCCAGGTTGGACTATGCTGTCCATCTCCTGCAGTGAAAGGGGTGCAGTTTGGAGTGTCAAGTGTCAAACTTTACCAGGATGAACACCGCATCACCTACCAGGTGGAGGCATTTTGTAAGAGGCCACCATTTCTTTCCAGAGAGGCATCTTTAGCAGTTAAATGAGCAGAAGTATTCCTGCATGTAGAAGAGAGGCTAGAAGAGCATTATCTATCTCATGATGCGTGTCTTCTGCAGCGTTCTTTGCCGACAAGATCTGCCCCTCAGCCATCTGACCTGTACGGGTACTGCAGTTGCCACAGCTTTTTTCTTTTTCCATGTCTTTATGGTCTCCTTTATTACTAATTCCCTACTGTTATGTCAAGCAAGTAACCAATGACTTCCCCTTATCGAACTCACCATTGTCATAATCTCAAAAATCTTAACTGGCTAGAACTACAGAATCAAATTCTCCTACAACAATTACTCATCACTTATAAAATTCTCCATTACCCCTCTAATACACCCATACTTAACCTTATCACCCCATACAAAAATCTTACTCAGCCAACAAACTTCTAGTAGCTACTCTCAAATCCTACAACAAAGCAGGGGACTCCTTATTTGCTAATACTGTAGGATCTCACTGGAATAAACTCCCCAAATAAAGAAACATTTGCAATCTCACTACTGAGCTTAAAAACAATCACTCTCTTCATTGCTCTTCTACCTACCCTACTTTTCTACTTCTTTCCACCCTGTTTATTTACTCCTACCTACCTCTTTTTCTGTTACCCACCACTATCTCTGTAACCTGTTTTCTCTCCATGTATCTAACCCAGTTCCAAACTTCCTGTGTCCAAATCTCTATCCTAAAAGTAGTGCCCATCACATTATCCCTGCTACTAACTCTCTTTTATGTCTAATTTTTCAAGACTCTCTATCTGTTCCTATTTTTCTATCTATAGTAAATATTTAAATTACAATGATTCCATACTGTTGTTTATTACTTGTTAAATTGCCTTCGCATTACTATTTTATATATCAATTTTTCCCTTAGTTGCCTGCATGCTTTATTTACTTGTTATTTACTTGTTATTTACTTGCTATTTGATAGTTACTTAGTTTAATAGTGGAGCTTTTCTCCTCGGGCCTCTGCTGAAAATGGACATGTATCCAGCCAGACTAGCCCGGTCAACAAATGTAAAATAAAATAAAATAAATAAAAATTGAGACTGGACCTGTGCCTGTTAGGGCTAGTATTGGCTAGTCTTGACATTCATGAACCAGGGATATTTCAGATTATGGTTTCAACATTGAGAGATGGGGTTTCCCCACTGGATTTGAAAAAAAAAGCCATTTGTTATTCTACTCTCTCTCAACCTTTCCTGGACAATGATATCTTTGATCACTACCGACAGATCTCTGACGTTTTGTTTTTGGGAAAGCTATTAAGAATGTCCTCTCTAAGCAGCATGAGTCTCATCTTACAGTCATTGGGTTTATGGATCCCTTTTGGTCAGGTTTTTATGGATAGCACAAGAGACCGCTCTTGTGAGCATCATTAATGATCATCTTCTGGTTAGAATCCAGTGATACTAATCAGTGGTGGTCCTCCTGAGTCTGTCAGTAGCATTTGCTACTGTGAACCATGGCATTCTTATAGAATGTTTACAAATGTATTATGGTATATCCACTACAGTCTTAAAGTGATTTATTTCCTTCCCCTCTGCCCATTCCCAAAAGATCTGATCCGGGATCAGTTTATCTTGAATGTACCCTCTGAAATGTGAAGCACCACAGGGTCCTTGTTATGTGTCCTTTATTGTTTACAGTTTGCATGCTTCCTATGGGAGATCTGTAAAGAGAGTTATCTGACGGTTTGAGCGGAGGATTAAGGCTGTGGGCCAGTAACGAGCTGCTTGAGCTGCCTCCCATAGCAAAGAGCAGTCACTGGGTTTGATTCTTTTCTCCTCTATTTTTCTCCTGTGTGACACTAAGTAAGTTACTTAACTAAACAGCGCTTCAGGATTGCCCCTGAAAAGGGGCACTTGTGCCCAGTAAGCTTGCCTGATTAACAGATGTATAAAATAAAAAAGTAAAATAAAATATAAAGGAGAGAGGCTTAGCATGCCATTGTTACTCTGATAAAAAATTACCTCTCCTTTGCACAAGATGTCATGACAAGTGTGCATTCTGTGGCTGATGACTGAGAAGCCATACAATTTCAATTAATCCAGAACTGATAAAAACTTAACACCTCCAAAACTGAGGCCATGTTCTTCTTTACCCAGTTTTATCCCATATAATGGCGATAAGACTGAATTTGTTGATAAGGTGCATATTCTTGGTGTCATTTTGGGCTGTAGGCTAACAATTGGGGTCCATTGGCAATAATGAAATCATCAAGTTTCCGTTAGTAAAACATTTCAAGGATTAAGCACCTATCTCAAACTGACCTCTCTGTTCTTGTTCATGCCATGGTCTCTTTGAGATAATACTGTTGCAATGCCCTGTACCGTGGACTTTCTAAAACTGAGCTTGCTCATTTACAGAAGACGCAAGGCTACTAACGGGTACATCACGTTAACAGCACATTACAGTTGTTCTGAGCAGGCTGCATTGGCTTCCTTTTCGTTATATGATCATCAGAGATCTTAGTGTTTGTATATTTGTCTGTTCATGACCCAAGTCGCTTTTACTTGAAGGGAGCTGGTTGTGTCCTTCCTAGGTTTTGTACTCAATCTCCCACAGGATGCTAAGAGTTCCAGAGGTGTATTTTAAAATGTCAGGATTCTATTTATTTTCTTATCAGGCTTCCCACCTGTGGATCAGCTAGCATAGCTTTGGAAGTGCCCATCTCTGGCTGGATTCTGTAGGTCAGTTAAAACCTTACCTTTTTGAATATCTTTGTTTTAGAGTCTGTATACCAATATTTGATGGACTCTAGATTCCATGTAAAGGTGTTTTGGGCTGAAATACCTAAATAAAGATGAAGCTGAAGTAGAAGGCATATATTTATAAGCTAGTTTACAGAGGGTGAATAGTAAACAGGCAGTCAGTAACCCCGTAATACAGGGTACAGTGCTCTTGCACTAACAGAGTACCTATATAGTGACCAGTTCTATGAATAAGTGTAAATTCACACAGTTGTGATTGGAAGTTAGGACCCAATCAATGACCATCTATAACTGTTAGGAAATCAAACTTAAATGAAGTCTGATGAGACAAGCTGGTATTTATTTGTGCCATTATAATACACACACAATAAAAATACTTTTGTTTATGCCTTTTTCTAATTTTTCATTCAGGTTCAGTTAAATTTTTTTATATTTTATATTATGTATTTTGTGTTGTGTTTCACCTTTAAATCATAAACTATTTCCTGTTTTTTTTTTGGAGTTGACTCTTAATTTCTTCAGCCATTTGTTATAAGTGAACCAAGGCAATGACAGAAAGGCAGTCCTTGGTTTGACCATGATTAGTAGAAGTCATACAACCCATGTGCATGACAGAGTTAATGGCACATAGTTGATATTACTGAACATCTTTTCATCTATATGCTATTAAAAGATACTGCACCTGTCTTCCTTCCAACTGTCGTGTTTTTGTGGGCAGTTGCTACTTTGTCAATATTTAGCATTACTGCCCAAGCCCTGTGGCAAAGACGGATAAAGTCCTTACTGTGACCCAAAAGACCCTTGTTCATCTAGCAGCACAGGATCTGGAAGGACCAAGTGGAGGAGAACGGGAGTGAGCTACTGATGCCTTCTGGCTTATCCTGGAGGGTAAGGCTGACTAAATTCACTGCAATAGCATCATTAAGGGCCTGGAGAGTTCTGCACTGCAAGCAGCATACTGCTTGGTTGGGAAGTTGCAGGTGTGAGAAAGTGCCCATGTACCTTCTGAAAGCAGCTATCGTGGAGCTTACAACGCAGCTGCAGGATGGTAGGGATAGATACAATTCCCTGACAGCAGTATGATGCTCTGTCAGCAGCCTGTCTCCTTATTGGCTCCGGACACATGTCAGGCTGAGATCATGGGAGGGTAAGGCTGGTCTGGTACAGTCCATGAACAAGGAGAGAACCTGGTGGCACATGATGGTCAGCTGAGGGTCAGCTGATGGTCAGTAGGGGAGAAGGAAATGGCATTGACATACTTCTGTTTTTAATGAACTGTTATGTTTACCAGCCTCTTACAGTGGGAATCAAGCACATAGTAAAGAGTCAGCACCCTACCCTCGCTGTGCAGAGAATGTCTCCTTGGAACTAAATGTAACTAGTGTACGTAACCATATCCCAGGTAGGTCAGCTGTTGACACTAGGTTTTATTATTTTTTAAACAAGGTGTTATTGCTCACTGTTTTTGAATCAGCACTGAAACAATTTATTAACTTAGTATATTTATTTGACTGTATGTTAAATGTTTAGAGTTATCAAATAACTAACATGAGCCTCAATAGGTCAAGAGCTTTTGAAACATTGTATCTTATACATCAATCCCTTTTGGAACTTGCAGTGATTCTCTTGTGCTTAGGAGTGCTGTTGTGATGTATGCATGTAATAACACCATTTGATGTCATTGTACTTTTACCTGTCAGAAACCTAGGTTGGGGCTTACTGGATCAGAAATGTAGTTATGTTAATCTTTGGGGAGGTATCTTTTTTAGCTAACGGTAGAATTAGTTGCATTTTCTCTTGCCATTAAAACAGTTCCTCAAATATCACAGCTGGCATTGCAATTGTTGAAGTGCCTCTGATTTAAATATGCATTCATGTTGCCATATTAATGTTTATGCCTTATAGCTATGGTGACTCCCATGATCCCATCAAGCTGTCATAGCCAGGGTTGGACTCTGTCTTCTAAGTTTATTATAATCTCTGACAAACACCCTTCAATAAAGACAGAAAAGCTGCTTTAGAACATAATGTAGACTTGCATAATCAGGAAATCTAAGGGATCACATAAATTCAGCAGACTAGTTGCTTTACTAAAGACCAATTTTTTCAGACTGCATTGTTTGTCCGAGTATCCAGTTTTTCTTATAGGTTTAAACACGGATAGACTCAAATTATACTAACAGTGCTCAGATGTTAGAGCTTTAGTAGGAAAGTATTGAAGAGGAAAGGGTTTTGTTCACACAGCTGCTATTTCTGACTTCAAAAGCAGTGTAATTAGAATGGGTTAGCCCATCCTAGCTTGTGTGTGTGTGTGTGTGTGTGTGTGTGTGTTAAAAATAAAAACCTCTGACACAGAGAACTGCCAACAGCTAATAATGTATCAACTGTGTGCTTTCAGAGTAAGATCATTTCAGAGAATTTTTGCAACAGTACATTCTGAAGAGATCAACTATTTCTGAAACATTGATGAGAGTTCAGGCATAAAAATGCAATAGGAGCAGTTTTGAGGAAGCTATACCATTTGATTGACTTTTTGGGCATTTACGAACTGAAAAATACTGCTGAGAGATTTGGGATTCTAAAGGAATGTGGTATGATAAATTCTCAGAACATTATGAAATGAACAAGGCCTCACCTGCTGAAAACGGAGGAGGCAAAACAGGTGCTGCAAGGACAGGCAGTTAACTCATACCTTCTAGGCAAGTTTCCAGAACAGCTTTTCTTGGATTCCTAATCACAAATGTCAGCTTTCTATGCAGCTAATGGAAAAATGCATTTTGGTGCTGTGTATTCTAAGAATCTTATGTGGAGGTACTTGACAAGTACAGAACCTGACGTGCATGTTCACTTTAATTGCTGTTTTCAGCCCTGTTGCTAACCTCCTTTTGTATAAGTAATGAAAGAAGAGCATTGTACCTAGCTAGTTCTGTCCTGCTATGAATACTTTTGTATCATTGTAAAAGATCATGTACAAACAACATGTTCAACTCATGTAAACTGGTGATTTAGTACTTGTTTTGCTCTAAGATAAATTAGGTTTACAGTAATAAAAAAATAACATTCTGAGCAGGTTCTATGTATACTAGCTTTTTTACAATATTTATATTTATTTATCACATTTGTTTATCTAGAGAGTATGAATGGGCAGAAAGCTACCCCATTTTTAGCAGAGGCCCATGGAGAACAGAAAAATTCCAGCATTGCATAAATAAAAGAGAAAACGGAGGAAACGTGTAATTAAAATATACAAAATATAAGCAGAGTAGCATTAATTAACAGCAGCATCATGTAATGAACTGTAAAACTTTTTCCAGGGAGAAAAGCACCAGAAAAAAAAAAAAAACATTACATAAAGAACACAGTAAGCCGACTTGTACAAGTAATCAACAAATATACAGCATTTAAACAGAGTATTAATAATTAATAACAGCATTATCTAAAAAGCTAAGAAACTTCTTTGGAAAAGAACTTGGTAGGAGGATTAATATTAAGATGTTTGAGATAATGTTTTAGGACCGGTAGACTGAAGAAGAGGGAGCTTTAGATTCCGGACCAATAACTAAGGGTATAATGCTTGAAAGGAATAGGAGATAATAAGGTGCAGAACATTTATCATCCAGGAGTTGTGCATGCACAGAGCTGGGTTATCTTTTAGGTATTCTGTTGTTGGTGCCTCTGAAAGAGTTGGTGTTTACTATGTTTGTTAGAGAGAAAAGGATTTCCAATTTTTGGCCTGAAAAGTGGAGTGCAAAGAGACTTGCCATCTGAGTTGTGTAAGAGTTGTACGTTTTTGTCACTGGATCTCGTCTGTCTAATTTGGTTATAAATTTGTAGAATATTTTTCAAACCAGGGCATTTGCCTGGATAATAGATGAGTTTATGGGAAGTGACTAGTCCATAAAGTGTAAGGTAATAATGACATAGCTCAATCCACTGAGTTTTTTGTAATGCCTGCAACAAAAGGAGCTACTGCCAGCCCAGCTATCTGCAGTTTTGTAAATAATTATATGTAATTTGTGAATATCAACATGATTGATATGCTTGTGACAGCTGTATTAGAACTGTATGTTATGTGTATATCAAACTGCTGGTAATGAAGTGTGTATTGAATAGAGTTTGTGCAGTGCTGAGCTTGGAGATGTATCCACAGTGTACCCTACTGGAAAAGAACAGAAATGTATATACACTATTGTAACTGTTTAAATGTACATATATTTTAACAATGGGAATTGAAACACAAGAAGTTAAGTTCAGGAGAATAGCTAAAAGCTTAAATTACTTTATAACCACGTAATAAAAAAGATGTTATCTTTTAGTTTCAGTACAACAGGAGACATAATGTCTAGAACAAGACATTTTTGTACCGTCTTCAAATGTGGAGGAATGTAAATTATTTTACGACTTCCACCATTTGCCAAAAGATCTAAGGTCTATGTGTTGTCGCATATAGGTGCTAAATGCTACATCAATGGTTTTGCCTGGGATAGTCGGCAAGATGTGATGTCATTCTGCAAGTATTCCAGCAGTAATATTTGGATATGAATTTAAGAACTCTGAGGGAGACTGTGCATTTTGTCTTTTGACCTGACAGCATCAGCTGGGAAATCCACTCACCACATCTGTCTTGCCTTGCTATGAGGAAGTAAAAGTCATAGGGTACAGTAATTTCTCTTAAATGCAGTTAAGAATATAGTGAAGTATAGCTTAGATGTTCTCTTTATTTGAGACTGTCCTGCAATGTTTTAGATATGTCCTGTGATTTTGAACTCTGGGGTAACTGCGATTGTTTACTGATTTATTTTCTTCTTTTATTATTTATTTTAAATATATTTAAACCTTTCAATTGTAGCTGGTCTGTCTAGAGATATTTAAGCTGTTAGAGTACTTTCATATCTATTTGGTGACACTGTGCAGGCCACTTCTAATAGCCTTGCTCTTGGTCAAACTACCATTTGTATTAACAGTAGTATTACACAGTAAGATTGGACACCCTTTGTTAATGGCCTTAAAGTAGCTGATAGGGAGTGGTTGGTGACAGTCCAAACTACCTTATAGTGTGGGCAAAAGAGGACATAGCTAGTAAACCTGTGCCAGCCTTTCCCAGGTGTGTGTGTGTGTGTGTGTGTGTGTGTGTGTGTGTGTGTGTGTGTGTGTGTGTGTGTGTGTGTGTGTGTGTGTGAGCTGCTTGTCAGTGGGGAGTCTTATTGGGGATCTGGAGAAAGAGGGACAAACCACACCCAGACTAACTGCGGTCTCTGTGTGCTCTTAAGGGAAATTGCACTTTACTGTGTATGTACTTGTCATCCTCCCAGTGTGCATGTCCCCTACTGTTGCCAGTGTTGAGGATTGAGGCTCCTTGATTACTGGGCCAGTGTAGGGGCATTACATATTAATTGGTTGGCAGTGGTGGGATTTCCACATATTAGGATTTAGTGGTGTGGATTTTGAAGTCCTGTAGCCTGTAAACAGTGGTCACTAAGGAAGGTGTTTGTACTGTCAATCAGCCACACAGTGAAATTTCAAAGTTTCATATCACAGTTGTATTTTAGCTTAGTTAATCAGGGAGAGCAGGCAAGGATATAAGCATAGGAGTATGGCAAGCTGACAAGGAACCAGTTGGCTGAGATGTGCCAGGCTAAAGGACTGGTGCATGCCAACCTGATTAATGCAGAAATTATTGCAGATTTGGCCACAGCTGCATCACAGACCAGCAACCAGGAGGAAATCAGACTGGCTGTGGGAATGTACAACTCTCAGAACATGAACACTTCAACGTTTCCACAGAGGACTTAAAAATCCATCTGTAGTTAGAGACATGGACTGGAAGCCAAACATTTGGAACTGGAATCAACAGAGAGACTGTGGCAGGAGAAACAAATGGAATTAGAAGCAGCTAAGAAACAGAGATGCCTGGAAGCTGAAGAGAATGAGAGGCACATGCAACATGAAAAGGAGATGCTGACTCTTCACTGGGGTCATGCAGGTAATGGGGAAGGGGAGTAACCAATCCCAGAAGCAACAAAGGTGAGTAAATTTCTTCCACAATTTACAGAGGGTGATAATTTTGACAGTTTTATTCATGTGTGTGAAAGGGTATATAAACAGTATAATGTTGACCAAGGGCTCTGGGTACAGTTCCTGACCCCCTTACTCCATGGTAATGCTGTAACTGCTATATCTAAATTGTCTGATACAGAGTGCTTAAATTATAATACTGTTAATTGTCAGTTAGTGTTTTAAGTTAACGCCTGAAGCTTATAGAAAATAGTGAGCATAGCCGCAAGGCAGATGAAAGTGTGTGTGACTATATTGCTGAGTGAAGCACTTATTTTCATAGGTGGGTGAGTGGGTGTCAGGTCACCACTTTTGAAGGGTTGGCAGACCTTTTGGTGAGGGAACAAGCCCTTAGCACTTTGCCTGATGACATGAGAATCTGGTTAGCAGACAGGGAATGTAACACAACAGATGAGTTGGGGAAAAGGGAGACCTATACCTAGTAAGCAGGGCATTACTGCACAGGAAAGGGATACCTGGTGCTGCTCATGAGCCTAAGAGGACCCCATGGTGGGCAGCCTGAACCACCCCAACAGAGTCTGCCAGTAGCAGGAGAAGCCACTAGTCCAGGTACAATGATAAAAAGGGTTAAATGTTTTAAATGCAACCAGTGGGGCTATGTAGCATATAGATGTCTACGGAGGCAAGGTAGGGAACAAAAGGTGGGAGAGCCAGTAAGTGGGAATGACAGAATGCCAGTAGTAAGTTGTCTGGAGACAACAAGGGTACCAAATTACCACGAGAGGTTATATCCTATCTTAGTAAATGAGAAACAAGCCACTGCTAAGATTGTGAAGCCTGCAATGGTTAAAGAGGAGCACTACTTCCTTGAGCAGTCTACACCAGTCAGAGCTTTAGGAGGAACTCCATTCCAGATTTCTTTGGCTATGATTCTCCTTGACTGTGAGTGTGGAAAGGGAAGCTAGCAAGTAGGTGTGTTTGAGGATATCCCTGTAGATGTCCTTATAGGGAATGATTTTGATAATGCAGTACCTTGTGTGCATACAGGGCCACGCAGTCAGGCTTGGAGATGAGCATGTGGGTCTGGTAGACTGGGGTGGGACCCAGACAGACCACAGACTTGAAGCCAGGACTGGTGTGGTGGTTACTTCAGGGAGGGAGCTACACTATAGCAGTGAGACTGAAGGTGAGACACAGCTGCTTGTGGGTACTGATGTTCCACTGGAGAGAGTGACTACAAGGGCAGAGATGAGAAGTAGTAGCCAGGCTGACAGTAAGGCACCACTGTCAGAGGATACTAGACTTCCTGTGGAAGGGGAGCTGGGAAAGGTTACTAAGAGAGAGTTGAGAGAGGCTCAGCTCTCAGACCCTACATTACAAGACCTAAAGGAAGTAGCCAGTGAAGCACCTGATTGTCAAGGAAAAGGGGAATCTGTATACTGGGACACAGTTTTACTGTATAGAGAGTGGACCCCTGCGGGAGGGGTAGAAGGTGAGAGAATACAGTAGTTGGTAGTGCCCAGACCCTGCCATCTGGCACTTCTAGCCTTAGCCCATGATATTCCCTCTGCAGGCCATATGGGCATATAGCGTACCAGGAGATGTATTATGCAGGACTTTTATTGGCCTGGGATTTCCAGAGATGTAACAGGGTACTGCAGGACCTGTGAGCAGTGCCAAAATGTAAGCGAAACAGGAGACGAGGTGAAGGCTCCTTTGATGCCTTTGCCTGTGATTGAGGAGCCATTTTTAGAGGGTAGCTATGGATATTGTGAGGTCTCTGAGTACCCCAAGTTCCACAGGGAAGAAGTGTATCCTGGTGGTAGTAGAGTATGCTACCAGATACCCTGAGGCAGTGGATGTGTCCTTAATTGAGCAGAAAATGTGGCAAATGCTTTGTTAGAGATTTTCAGCAGGGTAGATTTCCCAAAAGAAGTACTGACTGACAAGAGGTGCCAATTTCATGTCAGACTTGCTGGTTTGTCTGGAAGTACTGTGGGGTGAAGCACCTAAAAGACCACACCCTACTATCCCCAAACTAATGGTCTTGTTGAGAGGTTAAGCTCTACACAAAAGACCATGCTATGGGCATTTGCAGACCAGTTTAAGAGGGAGTGGGGCAAATATTTGCCCCATCTATTGTTTACAGAGAGGTGCCCCAGGAATTTACAGGTTTTTCATCCTTTGAGTTGCTGTATAGGCATAGGTGAGGGGACCTCTAGATTTGATTCGATATGAGTGGGAGGATGAGTGTGATTCCCACAAGGAGTCTGTTGTGGCATATGTCCTAAACCTCAGGAGAAGGCTCAGGGAACTCATGGGCTTGGCCCAGGAGAACCTGGCAGAAGCCCAACAGTAGAAAAAGGTCTGGTATGACAGGCATGCTCGGCAGCAGTAATGGTTCTCATTCCTGTCTGACACAATAAGCTGCAGCCAGCTTGGGAGGTACCCTTCAAACTGGTAAAGGTCAGTGATGTTAACTATATGGTAGAACTGCTAGGCAGGAGGCAGGGGCACAAACAGTACCATGTTAACATGATGAAACCTTACCATGATAGGGAGGCCCTGATGCTAAGTATTTCCAGTACATGCAGTACAAGGCAGGAGAATTCTGAGGGGGATCTGTGGCTACTGGGAGCCAGCCACATCCCAAATAACTATGGTGGAGCCTAGGGTTGCAGCTATGTGATAGGACAGTGCAGCACTGTACTGGGGTCAGCAATACCAAGGCAGCTGGAATCTCAAGACAGGGCATAGGGTAGTGTATTCCCAGATAGGCTCACCCTCTCAAGCAGTGTTTTTCAAGGGTCACTTGAAAAACTAGGTTGAGTCTTTGTGGGGGGTGTAACAAAAGGAGCTAATGCCAGCCCAGCTATCTGGAATTTTGTAAATAATTATGTCATTTGTGAATATCAAGAGGTGATGTCATTCTGCAAGTAACACAGCAGTAATATTTGGGATATTAATTTAAGAACTCTCTAAGAGAGAGAGAGATTGTGCATTTTGTATTTTGTCTTTTTACATGACAACATCAGCTGGGAAGCCCACTCACTCCATCTGTCTTGCCTTGCTATGAGTAAGTCTAGGGTACAGTAATTTCTCTTAGATACAGTTAGGAATATAGTGAAGTATAGCTTAGATGTTCTCTCTATTTATTTGAGACTGTCCTGCAGTGTTTTAAATATTTCCTGTGATTTTGAACTCTGAGGTAACTGATTGTTTACTGAGCATTTTCCTGTTCTTTTATTATTTATTATTAGATATGTTTAAACCTTTCAGTTGTGGCTGGTCTGTCTAGAGATATTTAAGTTCTTGAAGTACTTGCATATCTATTTGGTGACACTGTGCAGGCCACTCCTAATAGCCTTGCTCTTGGTCAAACTACCATTTGTATTAAGAGTAGCATAACACTATAAGATTGGACACCCTTTGTTAAGGGCCTTAAAGTAGCTGATAGGGAGTGTGTGTGTGTGTGTGTGTGTGTGTGTGTGTGTGTGTGTGTGTGTGTGTGTGTGTGTGTGTGTGTGTGTGTGTGTGTGTGTGTCAGCTACTTGGGCAGAGACGCGAAGCACTGGTTGGACAGAAAGGGTGCTGGAGGTCTTGGCCTGGCCACTCAGCTGAGATCACATCTCAACTCTGTAGCTGTGCAGGTGGGGAGTCTTTTGGGGGATCTGGAGAAAGAGGGATAAACCAGCTTCCAGATTGACTGTGCTCTCTGTGTGCTCGTAAAGGAAGTTGCAGTTTACAGTGTGTATGTCCCCCACTGTTGCCAGTGGTGAGGATTGAGGCTCCTTGATTACTGGGCCAGTGCTGGCGTATCACAAAGCCATACAATGATTTGTCCTAAAATGATTTAGTGTCAAATTTTGCCACCTTATTATAACACACTCCCAAGACTGAGAGTTGAGTAGATTGTAGGTTAATTGAAGTGGAAGCAGCATAAAGAAATGCAGGGCTGAAGAGGGATTGAGAAATACTTTTTTGGCATTAGTGAGGTATTGTTTGACTGTATTGAGTGCACCTAGCACTTGGTAGATGTTTTTACTTCGTTTCATGTGCTGATCAAATTTTAAGCATTCATCGATAGTCAATCCTAGAAGCTTAGTTTGTTACTACTTCTAGTTGGCATTCGGGAATTGATTTTGAAATTATTTTTGTAACTTTTGAATGCTTTGGGATAAATAAGATCAGTTTTGTTTTTTAGGGTTAAGGAGCAGTTGTATATCAGACAGCCATGGCCCCTATTGCGGAAAAAGACTCTTGGTTAAGTTGTTTTAAATTCTCTATGCTTTTATCAGAACAGATGATTGTTGAATAATATGTTTGCTGTATTATAGTGGCTTGTTTAAAAGCTAGGTAGAGATTATTAATGTGTATGTTGAGCAACAGGGGACCTAAAATGGATCCTTGAAGGACACCCACTGTAATGGTGAGGAAAGAGGAAATGTCATTTTGCCATTTTACTGCCCATTGCATATTTGAGAGGTAGCTGGAGAACCAAGATAGTGAAGTTTCATGCATTCCTATGCAAGCTAGGTTTTGAAGCAATTTCTGGTGGGGTACCATATCAAAAGCTTTGAATACATTTAGGAAAAGTGCTGAGACTAAGTTCCCAGAGTTTTGATATTTGTTAACAGATGTTGTAACACAAAGGAGAGCTAAGGATGGAAACTGTGCTATGTAGGGAAAACGTAAGCAGTTGTCAGTAAGAAAGGTTAAAAGTTGAGAGTGGATACACTTTGAGATTATAGACAGTATGGCTGTAGGCCTAAAGTTTGAGAGCTCATTTGAGTTCCCACCTTCATGGAGAGGAAGAATGTAGCACCTTTTCCATATGGTTGGGATATAGCTTTCAGTGATGAAGTGGTTGAATAGGATAGAGACAGGAAAAGCTAAGGCATCAGCAGCAATGTTGAAGTACTCAAATTGTATGTTATCATAGGCAAGGGTAGGAGGTTTTAAGGTTAGTAGTAGTCTTTTGATCATAGAAATTGAGACTGGTTTGAGTGCAAGTGTTTTAGAAGCTAACAAGAGAGGAGAGGAATCTGTGTCTGCCTGAGCAAGGGTGTAATAAGAGAGGGTTTTGCAGATGGCATGGGTATTGACTTCATTGGCTGTGCTGCCAGTTTGGTTAGATGAAGTAGATTTGACACGTGGTTGACTGTATTCCAAAAATATTGGGATTGTTATAATTTTCTGCCTGTATGTTAATATAATAGTTTTTGATTTGATTTTTATTGGAGTTTGTGAGACCTTTATAATATCGATGGACAGCTATGGTTTTAACTTGCTTCTATTTTTCTTAGACTATGTTTCTGTCTTTCATGAGCAGTATAGTACTTTTTGTAAGCCAGGGGGTTTTAATTTGATTGAATTATTTTGGTGCCTATTGAGGCTAGTTTATTCCTTATGTTAAGGAATACTGAGTTGACCAGAGCTACGCCTTCAACAGTATGAAGACACCACCAGGTGACTGATTTTACTGCTGTGAAGCAAGGTTGTACCAATGCAGTTTTTGGTTAGGTTTATGATGCCTTATTGTGAAAATGGGTATGTGATCACTTAAGGTACTGGGTAAGGCACATGTTGGCAGGATTTTGTTTGGGCCATTAGAGAGAATCCAGTCTAAGGCAGAGGCTGTACCAGATTTTTTTGTACCGTGTAGGAGTTGAAATAAAGTGAAACCATGTAGGTTAGTAACATTATCAAGAATGTTACTGTCAGTAGGTTGTCAATCAATATTCAGGTTTCCTTAAATGGTTGTCTCAAGTGAGATGCTGCTTGATGCCCAAGAGCGAAGCTCTTCAGCGGTAACTGTGTTATTTCCTGGGGAAAGTAAGTTCCTATTATGCAAAGGCTTTTGCAAGCATTAATGTGATAAACTACCCAGCATGCACATCAGCAAGTCTGTTTCTTATACTTTTAAGGTTATCTGAGAATAGGTGGAGACCATATGGTTTTGAAGCATGACTATTTTGTGATGGGGAAGACTTGTTAATATTGTTGAGTGCTTGTAAGACCTGGGTTAGGATAGATGTCACCCCATGTTTTCAGCTGAAAAAACTGCAGGGAGAATGTATAAGGGTATTTAAATTTCAGCCTTGATCTAGGTGAAAGCTTATTGATTACGTTGTTGTGGGTATAAATAACACTTTATTTTAAAGATATAGACACTAGTAGAGGAGAAGAGACTAGGAACCGTTCTAGCTAGAGATGTGTAGTGTTTGTAAGCTGTCTAGGGGTGGGTATGTAGAGTTGTACATAGAGGTATGTATTCATAAGATGTAAGGAAGGCAACAACTGTGAGGGGTAATAATACAATTGTGTAGAATAGTAGCATCATAGGTGTGGAGTAATTAAGAATGAAATTGAAGGAAATGAGAGAGGAAGAGGAGGGGAGAGAGAGTGAAGAGTAAAAAATGTACATTTTAAAACTAGGAAGTAGTTAGAAGGGGGTGATGTGAAGGTAAGATGAAAGAAATTGTTTAAACTAGGGCGAAGATTGAGGTACTAAGCTCAATTTGCATTATAGGAGCTTACTTCCTCCCGGGGGAGAGGGGGATTAAAAGATAAAGTAGGATACTCTATATCTAGTTACTATCCTGAGATATTACATGCTGGAGATTTAGGTACACAGTGCAGTTCCAGGTATTTTAATTTGTTTGAGAAATTATGGAGCTTCTATTTTATTTGTAATACATTGTGCAGTACATGACTATGGTGATTTATAGATTTGAATGGATTTCTTCTGTACACTGTCTATGCTCTTCTTTGAAAAGTCTGGATTAAGCTATTACGAGTTATATCACTTTTTGGCTTATTCATGATCTGCTGTTTAGTGTGTGTTTGGCAACAGAGTATTATCCTATATTATTTTAATTTCAGATTAGTGTACTTAACATACCAGACATAGAGATGCACATTTGTTTTTTTCCTAAATGTTATTTTGACCATGTTTTAGTGTAGGATTAGGGATATCCATGTGCCAGTTCCTTGATCAGACAATGGCACATTAGGGATATACATGTGCCATTGTCTGGTCAAGGGATTTCCTTTTATATGTTTAATAGGTGCATCCAAAATGTGAGCAGTGGTCATAATTTCTCATGAGAGGAGCAGCTTTGTTGCATGTGTCTTCCTGACTTCGTTAGACATCATTGTTGGTCCTTATTTCTTGTATGAGTCACGATTCCTAGTGTGGCTGAAGTGCTCTACTAGAGTATGATGCTTCTCCTTTAATTAACACACTCATTGATGCCCTGCAAAAGTATATTGACATAGACCAGCGTAATGTTATAGAGCCAAGGTGTTTTCCTGTGCCACCAGTAGCCAGGTTTGGGAACAAATCATAGGAGTAAGAAACCCAGGCAGAGAATGCTGGAGTAACTGAATAGTAGCAAGTTGCTGTTTTCACTAGAGAAATGCCCTACACAGTGAGTGACTAAGTGGCTTATTTCTCAGTAGAATCTGGAGGCACAGGATTCGCATAAGGCACAATAGAAAAAGAAAGTAGATAGGAATTTGGCAGTGGGCATGTACAGAAAAGCTCATTTTCATCATTGCCTAGTTCAGTGGTGATGCTAACGGAAAACACCAACACACTGCATATGGTAGAATTACTAGTCTCCTATTATAAAAAAACACCAATGCACTGCATATGGTAGAATTACTAGTCTCCTAGCATAGCTTGTCAGCTCCTCTTTTGCTTAAAGTTTGCTACCAGCAAGTAAGTCCCTTTTTTAATGAGTTTACTAATCAGATATTTAATTGAATGTGTGCGTCAAACCGAGCAGCAGTGTAAAGGGACATCTGAGAATCGAATGGTATGTTTGAGTGCTAGACATCAGCTTCAAGCTGGAAAACCTTTGTCCTTCTAGACATATGGATACTAGAGCTTACAGATTTTTAACCTTGTGTAGATTTTTTTTAATGAGTGACTATCAGAACAAATCCAATGTTTATTTTGAAAGTTGTGATATTTAACTAGTAAGCAGATGATAGCTCAAGAGTTGATCTATTTCTCATAGAAGAGTTGTGATACACTTAGTATTTTTGTAAATACATTTTTTTCTGGGTAGGAAGGAGCACTACTTGTCTCAACAAATATCCATTGCCTTTGCCAGCTTCAAAATAAGATACTTAGCGTCTAAAATACCATATCTTCATTGCCTTAACAGAGACACTACACTGTTGGATGAATGTGTTTGCATACTGGCACCAAAAATGTTATGGATGGCTAGCCGTCTTTCTCCTAAATCATTAGACTGCTGTGGTAACTGCAGAAATACTTTGATACAAAGTGTCTCCAAAGAGGTCTTCAGCTTATGTCTTTTTCAAGCATGATGTGAACATTTGCATCTTGGCAGGTTTTAGCCAAGCACTTCCGCAGTAATAACTGTTATTCTGATCCCTACTCAACTACTGGAGTGTGTTGGCTGCTCTATCCTAATAGTGGTACCTGTTATAAGAAACCCTTTGAAATTAAAATAGTATAATTTTTGTGAGGTATTCATCATTACAGCAGATGTTGAGAAAAATAAAATCTTCCAGCACATGATATTCCCTCCCATCATCTGTTACAAGGACATACAGTTGACCTCTTCTGGGGCCAGCCTATCCCTCTCTTTGTTTTCTTGACCTCTTCTGGGGCCAGCCTATCCCTGTCTTTGTTTTCCTTCTCAATCATGCTGAGAAATTATGTTGCTGGGAAGATATGACTTCAGGTTACTATGTCTACATTCTCTTTTTATTAACCATTTGTACAAGGAGGTCATTCCGTTTAACTAGGGCTGTCCTCAGCTGGTGAAAGAAACCCAAATAAGGTTATTCTTGGCTCTGGACAGTTAATCCTTTTGATTCGCACAGAATTTTGCGACACAGGCTGCTCATGTCACAGATTTGAGTAGTGTTTAATGCCCTAAGTATGTGAAATGGGTTGAGGAGTCTGACACTGTTTTCCAAAGGGCTGTCCTTTGTTTTCTTTCTGTCCTGGCATGTACCATCATCGCTCATTCTATAGATTCTAGGCTAAGGAATGGAGTATTTTGTTTGATGGGCTGAGAGACTAAAAAGACTGCTGGACCAAACTCAAAAAAGGGTAAATGGAATGAGGTAAATGAGTGACATCTAACCCTGTGGGCATCTCCTATGCATTAAAAATGTAAAATAATGTCACACTTCCTTATACTAGATACGCTAAAGAAAACTGAATGAAAGTAGCTAAAGCAGGACTGTTTGTAATTTTATTAAATCCAAATGTGAGAAGGCTTATAATCTTCAGGAAATAAAAAAATATATTGCATTATTCAAGAGAACCATTCAAAAGAAGGGCTGTATTTCTTACTGGAACTGTTGCCTCCTTTAAAAGGTAAAAATACTATTGACCCAAGAAATTCAGATTGAGGAAGACATGCATGTCTTTTTTCTAAAGTGACTGAAGGACAGACTAGACCAGTATCCAGGGTAGAGGCCACTGTCATACAGAAGTAGAAAATAAAAAGGGTCGTCTCTGTTATACTGGTGCTCCAAGCCAGATACGTACCCCCTCCCTGCCTAGCTATTCATTGGAAGAGCAGCAAAAAAGGTCCTCTATTTTATGCTGGCTTTCCAAGCCAAATGCACACACCTAGCAGTGCCCCAGCACCTCACAGTAAAAGTAAAGCAAGTAAAAAAAAAAAAAAAAACTTTTGTTGGTTTTATATATATATATATATATATATATATATATATATATATATATATATATATATATATATATATATATATATATATATATATATATATATATACAGTATGTATATATATATATATATATATATATATATATATATATACATATACATGTGTGTGTGTGTGTGTGTGTATATATATATATATATATATATATATATATATATATATATATATATATATATATATATATATATATATATATATATTATAGCGAGTCAGTTGGTTGAGGTTTGGCATAATGATGTTTACTTTACAGACACGAGATGCAGGTTTTGATTCTCAAGTGGAATAACTGGATAGGCATAAAGTTGCCCACAAGGGTAGTTAGACTAGTTCTAACCTGTGAAGCTATTTGCTGCAGCTTGTGTAACTCAAGAGTTAATGCTCTAAAGTCCCCCTTCTGTACCGGCATTCATAAATGCCACTACAGAAAGAAGAATGCATGCTCATGTTCCCTAAAACCATACTTGAAACAAATGTTCATAACTCTTGAACTATAACTGCAAAGCAGAGGGTATGACCATGAAAGCTAATCAGCTTACCCTGGTCTTTGCTCTGAGTATTGCTGACATTTCAGCTTATAAATTTGATTCTATAACTGGCAGTAAACACTTTATACACATATTTGGTATCTTTTTTGAAAACCAGTGACAATACATAAGCAACCTATAATCTAGACACCTTGTGTTTGTAGTTTGTATATCTGATTGTCCTCTTCAAAATGAAGCCTCAACCAACATTTTACCATGGTTAATTATGAGGTATTGGCATAAATATGCAAAATATCATATTTCCCATAATTGACAAAAATAAGTTACATTTCTGCAGCTGAGTTGCACTAGACCAGGGACATATATCAAGGGACACTTTGTCTAGACTGATGTGAACTTCAGAATAAAATATCACCCGTCATGTTGCTATGCTCTTTTACAGAGATGCTGACAAAATTATGAAAAATTATCATTTCCATACAATGAAGTATAAATGTTGTATCTGTGTAGGTGTGCAACACAGAGGTCATGTTTGTGGGCAGTTTGAACTGATGCAGCTCCAAAAAACTAATACCTTACTTATGTTACATCACTCACTTAAAGAGATATTGACAAAAATATTATTTTCATAATTCAGAATATAATGTTATGTCCCATCAACTCCAGTTCGGTCTTGTGACTTGATAGACTAAAGAATTAAAAAGGATTCTGTTTTGTGCTAGTTGTTGTGATCATATCGATCCATCTCATTGGCAGTCTTCTTCTGCACCTTGTATATTCAGTCTTTCCAACCATAATATCCTTTTCCTGTGGTCTTTCCCTTCGAACTGTATGACCAAAGTATGACAAACTCAATTTCATCATTCATTTTTAGAGTGGCATTTCCAGTTTAATTTCCTCTATGATCAACTTATTGGTCCATCTTGCTGTCCATGGCACACATTAGATTCTTCTCCACACCACATTTTGAATGAGTCAGTCTTCTTTCAGTCTTGTTTCCTGATCATCCAGCTTTCATAACAGTAGTTGACAACCAAGAATATGAGAGTCTGAAGTAGTCTTATCTTCATCTGCAGTCTGATGTCTTTACTTTGAATATTTTATCTAGCTACTTCATATCCATTTGGCCCAGCACCAAACAATGTAATATTTTTTGAGTGCTAGTTGAATCAGTGGTCACAAGGGCATCCAAAAGGTTCATGCTCAAAACCATCTCAATTTCTTCTCCACTGAGCTGGAATTTATCAGTGTTATCAGTTGACATAATCTTGGTTTTCTTCATGTTCAGTTCTAGTCCTATCCTTTGACTTTCTTCTCTGACTTTCCTCAGCAGATGTTCCATATATTCTTTTGTTTCAGTCAACAATGTTGTGTCGTCGACATACCTCCGATTGTTTCAGTCTTCTACCTAAACGTATTGCAATGTCTCATCCAGAATAGCTTTTCAGAATGTCTTCGGCATGCAGATTGAACAAATATGGTGACAAGATGCAGCCCTGACGTACACCTTTTGGAACCGAAAGCCAACTTGTGTATTCCATTTGAACCGTAGTTTGTTGGCCATCATAAAGATTTTTTTATTAATTGCATGACGTGTTTCGGTATTCCCATTTGCAATAAAGCTGTCCATAGTTTTTCATGACTGACACAGTTGAAGGCCTTACTGTAGTCAATAAAGCAAAAATAGGTATGTTTCTGATGCTCCTTTGTCTTTTCTAGTATCCAGCAAATGTCAGCAGTGATATATTTTGTCCCACTTTCTTTAATTCTGCTTGAGATTCTGGCAATTCTCTGTTTACGTATGAGTGCAAGCGTCACTTGATTATCTTTAGCAAGATTTTGCTTGTGTGAGAAAGTAGAGTAATTGTCCGATAGTTGCCGCATTCCTTGGCATTTCTGCCTTATCCTTTTGATTCACCGGAAAGCTAGTCTGGCTTTCTCACGTACATTTTCGGATCCAAACTGTGGGCAGATTGTGCTGAAATATTGTTCTTTGCTCCTTCTGATTTCTCATTGAAATAGCCAATTCAAACATGTCATCTTTTTTTTTCCTAAATATAAACTACTAAATCTCTGTAGCTGTACTAGCCAGAAGTCGTGTATCAGTGGAAAATGTCTCCAGACTGGAGTTAAAATGATAGGTCAGCCATTGTGTTGCCATGCTGCCTGACAGTGTCATCATTTTCATAATCTGAAACATAAACTGTTATGTCCCTGCAGTTGTGCTAGGTAGATATCGGGTATCAGAGCTGATTTGCACAGACTGATCCCAGCTTCACAATGATACCACACTCATCATGTTGCTACAATCCATTTCAGAGATATTCACAAAAATGTGAAAAAGCATAACTTTCATATTTGAAACCTTCACAAAGGTATGCTAGACAGAGTTTGTGTATGGGGTATATTTGTCCAGACTGATATTTTCAGAATAATACCTCATTCATTTTATTGTACACTAATTATAGAAAAATTAGCGGTGTATTAAAATGCCATAATTTTTATAATCTCAAACTTAAGATAAGTTGTCTGATGAGGAAAAAGTGCTGCTCAGATAACAAGGAGTGCAAATAATTTATTTTTAATGTGAATTGTAGCACATTTCATTGTACAAAATAAATACTTTCTAGAAAAAGTGTATGCCATGCCATATTCAGAAGTAAATTATTTTGAAAATGTTACAGCCAACAGTTTGAATCCAAATTAAATAGTAAAAAATAAGACTGACAAATAGTAAAAAAATAACACTGACTTTTTAATTTCTCCAAGACTAAGTATTGTATGACTTTGTGTCTCTCTCTGTATGTAAGACACTGTAGTCACTGGGTGTAGACATTTCAATGATCAATGCTACTTTTGCCTTCTTTCCATGGACTACCATATCTGGTTTTCTTGCATCTATTTTTTGAACTGTTGGTAATGGGTGATCCCATGTGATATAAACTTCATCATTTTCTGTTATGCTTTGTGGCTCACATTTCCAGTGTTTTTCAGCCACTTCAGTGTTGTAATGTTTGCACAGTCTCCAGTGCAACATTCTTGCCACATTATTATGCCTTTCAGTATACAGTTCTTCTGCCATTAGTGTATCACAGCCAGCAACATGATGTGCGATTGTTTCCAATTCTGTTTTACAAAAGCTATATGTGTCTGTTCTCCCACATGTTCGATGGACTTTGTAAACCAACGTGTATGTAGTCCACTATCTTGGGCCACCAAAATTAACCTTTCATCTTTTAGTTTAAATTCACTTCTCCTTAACTATTCTTACATTTGATCCTTATTGACATGAGGTTGTTCCAAGAGTTTTCTGTACTTGCAACTATATTTATGTATTTTCCACATTTCTTGCCTTCTCATCTGATCCTTCACCTTATATTCTTTCATTTTTGGCACCTTCAGTTGGTGCCTGATTTTTATCTACTTCTGGTTTGATTTCTGTTCCCCCTTGACACCAATATGCTTCTGCTAAATTAAGCAGGGAAGTCATCTTAGACTTATTCTCCTCGTGTTTTAAAACTTTTACTATGTTTGGGTCTTGTGAGGTCAGCAGATATGTATGCAATCCTATGACTGCAGATCTGTACATGTAATGAATTTTGAGGAGGCCTGTACCTCCTTCAGGAGGCTAGTAAGTATGGGAGCAGCATACAGCAGGGATGGTTGAGTAAATGTTTGAGCCAGTATAGGTCTAGATTTGTTAGATATGTATATTTGTTGTTGCAGTATAGAAGACCTAGTTTTTGTTTGGACTTTTTGATAAAGTTTAAGGCTGTGTGTCAGTTTCATCACAAGTATTCTACTAAAAGGTATTGGAACTGCATAAGATGTTTACATATATGAATTGTAATTAATGGAATTATAATTAGTAGTTTTTGAAAAACATAGTTTA
This sequence comes from Protopterus annectens, assembly GCF_019279795.1. Classification (NCBI taxonomy): domain Eukaryota; kingdom Metazoa; phylum Chordata; order Ceratodontiformes; family Protopteridae; genus Protopterus; species Protopterus annectens. Next base: position 674,987,299 of record NC_056737.1, read on the forward strand.
TTGTTTGGCAGTTACTGCAGATGATTACGTTTCTGGGTGTTAATGAGATGCTTCCAGTAGTCAGTGCTACAGAATTTGACTTCTTACATCATTTGCCTGCTTTGTAATGCTGAGCAAGTCATTTAACCAAGTAGTGTTTCTGGATTCTCCTGAAAAGGGATACTTTGTGTCCACTGGGCTTATCTGATTAAGAAAGGACTAAAAAAGCCTCTAACCGCTTAATTTATAAATATTTTCTCAAATTCATCTATCTATCCTCAACCCCTTTTTCCCAATTTGCACATGGGGTTGTGGTGTCACTTCAGCAGTGACAATCATCTTGAGCCAAGGTTTATACCGCTAGGTGGCTGGCCCTGCCGTGGTAGTTCATTCATACCACTCACTCGCGCACACACTGTCACCTATGGCACAATTTACAGTGTGCAACCACTTACTGCATGTCTTTAGAATGTGGGGGGAAACTGGAGCACCAGGAGGAAACCCACGTGACCACAGGGAGGGCATGCAGACTCCACACAGAAGGCACCCCAGCCAAGAATCAAACCGGAGAGCCTCTTGCTGTGAGGCAACAACGCTAACTGCTGCACCACTGTGGCCACCCATTTTCTCAAATACAAAATTAAAAAATGTGGATGGCTAGGTTATTTTTTTTTTTAAAGGCTGTCAGACTATTTGCTGACAAAAGTATCCTTTTGCTCTTTTTGTTTAGCAGAGTGAAGTGTATACCCATGGTCTTCATCATCCTTGATGCCAAAGAGGCTTTTAGTTGTCTCTTGATGTTTTCTCTTAGGCAGAGAGGTATGACTGAAATACGGCTTTCCTAATTATTATGTTGAAAGTTTTGCTCAGTAATTCTCAGTTGCCTACTTAATCCAGTTGAGTGTTATAGGCGAGCCAGAGTTTATCCAGGCTTCATGTGACAAACTCGTATCCTAAACAGGAGTTGTCTCTCTGTCTCTCATATATGGTTCCTACCTAGGGTGATATAGAGAATTACTACTTTTTCTACAGTATGCCTTTGGGGATGTGAGAGAGAAAAATAAGATCACCTGGCAAATGCCTGCTTGAACACAGGGAAGATGCCACATTTCCCACAGAGGATACCCCAACTTAGAAGCAAACTGGAGAATCAAGCAGTGTGAAGCAGCAACTATAATTGTTGCACCCCTGTGCCACCCTAGGGAAACCTATATCAGGGTTCAGTGACATTCTGCATGGCTGAGGTGGAGGTTGCACTATTTTGTACAGACTAGTCTCTTTTTCCCCTTTTTGATTTGTGTTGCGTAGTGCATCTCATAACAATGTATTAGAAAGGACCCAGAAGTAATTGGTGATCCCGTTAGGGGAAGGGGGTCTGTTATAAGGCACTGCCACATCTGTGTGACAGTACCTATAAGAGACTTTCACATCTGTGTGATATCTTTCTGGCAATGGAAGACTTAGAACTGTATCTTTTGAGATCTGGCATATTTCTTGGTGGGTCTGAAACATGTTCAGGTTATATATTTGAACAAGAGTAAAACTGATATACTCAATTCCACTTCTCTGTCCCATCTCTACTGTCTTAATCTTATGTAGTTAGGGTTAGCTGACTGTGCTGTAGACACACCAAGGTGTGGATGGGTAAGTGCAGGCGTATGAGTGTGTGTAATATGTCAATCAACATCTGATTTCTCTACTTTGGCCACTCTTAAAAGTCTACTGATTTTATGCTTTTTACCTTTCTTTGAGAGTGGTTACTAGATAATTGGTTACTTAGTAGTTCTCTAGTATTGCATGAAACTATACTAGCAGGAATTTTGGATTCGGGCCACATCACTAAAAAATATATACAATGTATACCACCAGCTTTGAGAGAAAGGACTTGCATTATGGGGTTTATCTGATACTGACATGGAAGAAAATGGCTTGCACTTTGCAGATAAGGAGAAGGAACGTTCATTATCTTATCTTGTTCATCACTGAAAGTAGATGGGATCAAGAAAATGAGCAGTGGGTGGGTACAGTCCAGGTACTACTGCATCTGTCATACTGGACAGTGGTGACTGAGTGGGAACTAAGTTAGAGGACAGAGCTAACAGTATACTAGTCATCCTGTACTCTCATCCTTACCTGTAGTCATGAAATTTGAATAATGACTGAAAGGACGTGGCCCATGATACAAGCAGCAGAAATTGTTTCTTTGTGTGAGGGTGCAGGACTCACCTTCTGTGTAGAGTATGGAGCTATGTAGTGTGGAAATATCTCACAGTACAGCTACTGATGTTCATCGTGTTTCACTGTTGCAGTCATGACTGTAGGGTTCTCCCCTGCCGGCAGGCAGTCCTCGGTCGGCCAGAATCCCAAAGTCTGGGTCCGGCGTTGGCTGCTCAGCCACGCTCCCTGACGTCAGAGCACCAGGAGTACAAAGCTGGCAGCCGACGCCATGTTCTCCAGTCTTTCTTGCCGTGCAGTGATAGCAGTTCTCAAGTGCCGGTCGGCTGACTCCTGACAATTTTTTCTAAACGTACTTCAGTCCGAAGACTTTCTTCTCCTACTCAAAGCTAAGTACCCCATTGGGGAAACTTTTTTCTTGCTCCAGTCCGATGTCAGAAAAAGTTAATAACTGTATTTCATGTGGGAAGCAAATACCTCATACGGATTTTCATTCTTACTGTATTCCTTGCTTAGGCCCTGACCACGACGTAGCTAGTTGTCAGTTTTGTGCTAGATTTAATCAACCGATTTTGCATTTCATTACTTCGGTAGGCGTTTTAATTGCAAAATGTCGTCGGACACGCTTCTGGCTACCGGAGTACACAAACGACGCAAGGATAAAGACAGGCCTCCGAGGTCCAAATCAGACGATATTGTGCAAGCAGAGCTAGCTTCAGGTTCGGTAGTCATCAGTGAGGTGTTTTTGCAGCCCCTGTCGGCCATTTTGGAACCAATGGCCGAAACGGACTCCCACGAGGAGCCAACTAGGCCTTTGAATACTTCAGTTGCAAGACCTTCGGACAATGCTCCTTCGGATGGGTCCGGAGCCACTGTGCAGGTACCGGCTTCCGAAGGGGTTTTCAGGCCTACTCAGCTTCTGATAAAGGCAAAGCCAAAGACAAAGGCAAAGACTCCCTCTAAATCAAAGATTACAGCCCAGGCCTCTTCTGATCCAGGACCCAAGTCTCAGAAACAGCTACTTAAGATGGTGGAGGTCTTACTTACTATGATTAGGGGTTCACATCCCCCTCCAGATAAAAGGCCAAGGCAGGAATTGTATTACGACTCCTCTCATCAGGCTTTTGTTTCTTCAGTTTCTTCTTCTGACCAGGATTATTCTTTCCCTCCTTATGAGGATTCTGATGCTGAGGAATCCATCCCTTCAGCTTCTCCCCCTGAGGATTTTTCTTTTGGGGAAACTTTACATGAAATGAGGGAACATTTTCACTGGGAAGGACAGGAGTACTCGGAATCTAAGAAGAGACTTAGGGATTTTCTTCTTCTTCCCCATCATAGACCCCTGGCTATCCCTCCTATTTTGGATATTGTGGATGATGCTTTTTCGGAGGCTAACATAACTCCTGACTCTTTTCCTCCAGCTCTTGTTAAGCCAGACAGATATTATAGGGTTCCTGATTCCCACCAGTTTTTATACGAGAATCCTACTGCTGACCCTGAAACCATTTCTCAGGGTCCTAAGGGCATTAAGGCCGCTTCTGCTAAAAACCCCATTCCCACTGAGAAGGATTCCAGATCTTTAGAAAGATGGGGCAAAAAAGTGTACACTTCTGCAACTTTATCTATTACGGCTTTAAACTGTCAATTTCATATGCTGAAATACCAACAATTTCTTCTGTCTGTTTTGAAACAAAAGCTAACTTCCATTTCCGCTTGTGCAGATGATAAGGAATTACATGACTTAATGCATGCCACTGAACAAGTAGGGAAGCATGGTTTACATTGTGGATGTTCATCGTGCATACAGCTGCAGTCATAACAGATGGGTTCTCCTGCCGTCAGGCGGGTCAATTCCAAAGTCTAGGTCCGGCGTTGGTTGTCGTCGCTTCTTCCCTGACGTCAGTGCAACAGGGGTATAAAGGAACCAGCCAACGCCATTTTCTCCAGTCTTTCTTGCCGCAAACTTTTCTTGCCTCAGACCGATGTCAGACAAAGTTAATAATTGTATTTCTTGTGGAAGCAAATGCTTTCCATTCCTACATTCAACAAGACGCACTAATTATCATCGGGAGTTAAGCCCAGCATTATTTTGGGAAAGCATTTAACTATATTATGTCGCCGGATACTCCGACTCAGGTTTTGTCTAAAAACAAAGATAAGGACAGACACACGAGGTCGCGGCTCTCTACACCAACACCACGCCAAAGCCGACTACACGTGGTCCGGTTCTCAGCGAGGCGCCTATGCAGCCCCTGACTACTGACGACACTTCTTTGACGGTGTCTCCTGTGCCCGAGGTTGCAGGCTCCTCTGCCCACACCCCGACTACAGATACTCGCCTCTTGGCGTTGAATCTCAGAATGTGGACAGGTCCACCTCCACTCAAGGTGCCTTCAGGCCTTCCTCTTCTTTCTCCATCAAGGCTTTCACTAAGTCTAAAGCTACCATGCACTCTGAGACCAGCTACACAGTGCCCATCTCCAGGCCCCATGCCTAAGAAACAGATGCTTAAAATGGCTGAGGATTTAATTACTGGCCCAGAGTGGAGGAAGATTCCTCCTCTGATCAGGGCTCCATTATTTCAGAGCACTCTGATGATCAGGAACATTTTTACTCCCCTTTTGAAGACTCTGATGCGGAGGAGTCCATCCCTTCTGTATCCCCCCCCCCCCGAGGATTACTCATTTGGGGAAACTTTGCATACCTTAAGGGAACTCTTCCACTGGGAAGGCCAAGATTATTCAGATTCCAAGAAAAGGCTTAGGGAATTTCTCTTGCTACCTCAGCACAGGCCTCTGGCTATACCTCCTGTCTTGGACATCCTAGATGATGTTTACTCGGAGGCCTGCCTTAACCCGGACTCTCTACCTCCAGCTCCAGTTAAGCCTGACAGGTACTACAGGGTTCCTGACTCTCACCAATTTCTATACAAAAGCCATGCTGCTGACCCAGAAACCATCTCACAGGGCCCCAAGGGAGTTAAGGCCTCCATTGCTAAAAACCCATTACCTTCCGAGAGAGATTCCAGATCCTTAGAAAGGTGGGGAAAAAGGTATATACCTCGGCTACCTTAACCATGAGGGCCTTAAACTGTCAGTTTCATATGCTAAAATACCAGCAGTTTTAATTATCACAATTGAAAAGTAAAATGTCACAACCTGAACAACCAGACTTGAAGGAGTTGCAGGATTTGATGCATAGTGCAGAACAAGTGGGTAAGCATACTTTACAATGTGGTTTTGATGCTCTAGAGGCCTCATGCAGAGCTGCTGTTACAGGATCAGTCATACGTAGGCATGCCTGGCTCAAGGAACAGGCCTTGCCTGATCATGTCAAAGCTAAATTACTAGACGCCCCTCTTCAAAAGGATGTACTATTTGGTGCTAATGCTGAGGAGGTATTAAGGAAAATGGAGGAAAAGGCTAAATCAATGCAAACTGTGAAAGATTTTCTACAGGTACAACCCCCACGTTTTAGTAGAAATTGGCCTTCCAAAAACTGGTCCTTTCCGGCCATGGACAGACCCCAAAGGGGCAGATACAGGCACCCAAGGGGCAGAGGACAATCCCAAGGATCGTTTAGAGGCAGACAGTGGCAAGCACCTACACAAAGAGGTGATGAGGATAACTCACAATCTTTCAGAAAGCAAACCCAATGACTTTCCCCTTTGCATGCCAACCAAGTCTCAAATGGCAGCCCCCCTTAGGAGGAAAGCTGGCATTATTTTCAAAAAATTGGCATATTGTCACAAAGGATAAATGGATCCTGGACATTATAAACAGAGGCTACAAATTCCATTTTCACACCCTTCCAAAAATTAGAGGCATGCCAAACTTGCCACACAATCAAAGGGCAGAGGCACAAAGGCAAATTACAGATCTCATAAACATGAAAGCTATTCAAGAGGTACCAACAAGGTCAAGGTTTTTATTCCAGGCTATTTCTGGTACCAAGGAAGGGAAAAGACTGGAGACCTATTTTGGACCTATCCATCCTAAACACATTTCTACTGCACTCAAAATTCAAGATGCTCACTCTACAGCAACTTCTTCCCATGCTGGGCAAGGAGTCTTGGCTGGTAACATTGGACCTCAAGGAGGCATACCTGCATGTCCCAATCAGACAAAATTGCAGAAGGTACCTCAGATTTCTTGCAGGTTCAACTCATTATCAATTCTCTGCATTGCCGTTTGGCTTGTCTACTGCGCCCAGAGTATTCACAAAATGCCTGGCATCAGTAATTGCCTACTGCAGACTTCAAGGGATACAAATATACCCCTATTTGGACGACTGCCTGATCCAAGCAGACAGCAAGCACATTCTTCTGAAACATCTGGCTTATGTAATAATGTTGTTGAACTCTCTGGGATACACAGTCAACAAAAATAAATCAAGGCTAATACCATCTCGGAAGATCATTTTCCTGGGTGCCAATTTGGACACAAACACCCAGATGGCCTACCTCACGCCAGAGAAGCAGGGGCAACTAATTCAATACTTCAGAACACTAGCACATTGCACCAGGCTGACTGCAAGGAAAATCCTGCAGGCTCTGGGATTCATGGCATCTTGCATCTTACTAATCCCATGTGCAAAGCTGCATATGAGGAAACTACAATGGTACCTGAAAAACATATGGTCTCAACACAGCCACAGTTTGGAAACAATAATACAACTAATTCCATGTCTGCAAAATGAATTTCTGTGGTGGGCTCAAGCATGTCAAACAAACACAGGTCTTCCATTCAGCAAGCCTCAAGCAAATAGTCATCACAAAAGACGCCTCGGACTACGCCTGGGGGGCGCACATGACAGATCACTGCATTCAGGGCAAATGGTCCCAAAAAGAAAAGCACCTTCACATCAATCAAAAGGAAATGCTAGCAGTAATAAATGCTATTATAGCTTTCAAGGACCTTCTACAACCAGGTCAACTATTGATAAGAACGGACAACACCACAGTTATGTGGTACATAAACAAACAGGGAGGCACACATTCTTACATGTCACTTTGGAACATGGCCATGGACTTACAAATGGAACTACAAGCACAATACTTGCCTGGCAAGGAAAACACGCTGGCAGACAACCTAAGCAGGGATATGACAGAGCCACACGAATGGAAATTACATCCAAAAGTTTTTACAGAAATAATCCAAGAATGGGGAAGGCCAGACATAGATCTCTTTGCCTCCCACAAAAATCATCAATTGACAAAATTCTGCTCAAGGATTTTCCATCCAATGGCCTGGAGAGTGGACGCTCTCTCTTTCAGTTGGACATCAATGACAGTTTATGCCTTCCCACCTCTTCCTCTGCTGCCCAAAGTTCTATTGAAAACCAAAGCAGACAGACCAAAGATGATTCTCATTGCTCGGACTGGCCAAGGCAACACTGGTACCCACTCCTGAGGAGCCTGACGCATTCCCCACCATGGACCCTGCCTCTAATGCCTCTTCTTCTGACTCAGCACAGCTTCAAAACTCTTCACAGCCAGCTAAAAACACTCAATCTAGCCGCATGGAAGATTCCTTAGCATCACAACAGGCCCTACTCTCCAAGGAGGTGCAGGATGTCATTTTGGAGGCCAGAAGGCCATCAACTAGAAAAGCTTACTAAATGGAAACTGTTTGTGTCTGGAATGAGGAAAAGGGCCAGGATCCTGGAAAACTGAATTTACCTCAAATACTACAATATTTGGCTGAGCTGCTAAGCAGTGGACTTTCATTCTCCTCCATCAAAATCCGTGCCTCAGCCATTTCTACAGAATACAACACTGATCCACCTTTATTCTCTCACCCTCTCTTAAGACAGTTCCTCAGAGGGGCTAAGAATTTAAGACCTCCAAGGAAACAACCAGTACCTGCTTGGGATCTTAATTTCATTCTGGAAAAACTGACCTTGCCTCCCTTTGAGCCAGCTGCCTCATCAGATTTGCAATATTTGTCCTGGAAAACAGCTTTCCTTCTGGCTATCACCTCAGCTCATAGAGTTTCAGAACTACAGGCTCTTATGGCTGTCCAGCCTTTTATCATCTTCCATCAGGACAGAGTTTCCTTACGAACCAACCCGTCCTTTATGCCTAAAGTGGTGTCCAGGGTAGCTTTAAATCAGGCCATACATTTACCTACTTTTTATCCTAATCCTCAAAACAAAGGGGAGATTACTACATTCCTTGGACATCCACAGACAACTGCGTTATTATTTGGACAGAACAAAGCCTTTCAGAAAATCAGAACAGCTCTTTGTGTCCTATGTAGGAGCTCAAGGAAAGCCAATCTCCAAACAGACAATCTCAAAATGGATAGCCCTGCACCGCTTTTGCTATTCCTTTCATGGCAAAACTGTACCTACAGGCATTAGGACTCATTTCACCAGGGCCACAGCCACCTCTGCAGCCTTCCTCAGAGGAGTTCCTACCAAGGATATTTTGGAAGCAGCCACTTGGAGTTCTGTGCATACCTTCTCCAAGCACTACAACCTACCATTATACTCCAAATCTAGAGCAGGCTTTGCCACTGCAGTCTTGCAGGGCATTTTGGCTCCTCCTAGTTCCACCTAGTGCCTACCACCCCTTTTTAGCTTTGGGATTCTACCCATCTGTTATGACTGCAGCTGTATGCACGATGAACATAGTACAGTTTTGTACCTACCATAAATGTAGATGTAAGGCTCAAACTGCAGACCCAGGTTCCCTCCCTCCCTCCCCTCTTTGGACAGGCCTGTAGGCTTACACATCCTCATACAACCTGATTGGGGTATTCATTTATGATGTATTTGCTTGCAACTACTGTATTTTGATTATATTGCACTGCATTATTACACAAATTTATGTATTGCCTTCCTTCTGGGGGCACCTGACATCTGGGGCAAGAAAAACTGAAGAAAATGGCGTCGGCTGGTTCCTTTATACGGAAGAAGCGGCGATAACCGAAACCCGGACCTAGACTTTGGAATTGACCAACGAGGACCGCCTGACGGCAGGAGAACCCATCTGTTATGACTGCAGCTGTATTAGCACTCGAACATCTACATTTATGGTAGGTACAAAACTGTACTTTTTGATGCCTTGGAGGCTTCTTGTAGGGCTGCTGCCACTGGCACAGTCATTAGAAGGCATGCTTGGTTAAAGGAACAAAACTTGCCAGATCAAGTAAAAGCTAAGTTATTGGATGCTCCTGTTCAACATAATGTTTTGTTTGGATCTAAGGCTGAAGAGGTGATAAAGAAGATGGGAGGACAAGGTAAAATCCATGCAAACGGTTAAGGATTTCTTGCAAGTACAGCCACCCAGATTTAGTAGGAATTGGCCTACTAAAAATTGGTCCTTTCCCAATTCAGACAGGCCTCAGAGGCCCGAGGAAGGCCCCAAACTCAAGCCTCTTATAGACCAAGACAGTGGACTGCTTCCACCCCTAGGGGAGGAGAGGACAGGTTGCAAGCTCATAGAAAACAGGCTCAATGACTCCCCCTGTTGGGCTGCAGGAACTTCTTGCCTGGAAGCCCCTCTGAGGAAAAAACTTTTTTTCATCTAAATTGACTCGTATAACCCAAGACAAGTGGGTTCTGGATGAAAACATCAATGGTTAGCTGGTTCCACTTTCAGAAATGGGACAAGGTTTTTACTCAAGGCTCTTTCTAGTCTCCAGAAAGCAAAATTCATGGAGACCCATTCTGGATCTGTCGGTCTTGAACACTTTCAAAATTCAAGATGCATACTCTACAGCAGCTACTTCCAATGCTCACCAGAAATGCATGGATGGTAACATTGGATTTAAAGGAGGCTTATTTACACATTCCCATCAGGCAGACTATCAATTCTCGGGTCTTCACCAAATGCCTGGCTCCAGTAGTAGCTTATTGTAAACTCAAGGGAATTCAAATTTAATGTCTTACTCCAGCATCTAGAATTTGTTCAAAAACTTCTCAAGTTCCTGGGATTCACTGTAAACATAAAGTCAGATTTGACACCCTCACAACAGATAACTTTTCTGGGTGCTCTTCTAAACACAACAACCCAGATGGCATTTCTGACATACGAAAAACAATTACAGCTGGCTTCAACTTTCAAAACCTTGGCATCATTAACTCCGCTATCTGCAAGGAAATTCCTGCAGGCTTTGGGTTACATGGCCTCCTGCATCCTTCTCGTACCATATGCAAGACTACATATGAGGAAAATACAGTGGTACCTCAAAAGTGTATGGTCTCAGCATTGCCACAGTTTAGACATACAGATCACTGTCCTGCCTTGTCTTCAAAAGGAATTCCTTTGGTGGTCCAAGGTATGTACTCAAAACAAAGGGAAGGCCTTCAGTCTGCCTCCAGCCAGTCAGATACTAACCACGGATGCCTTGGATTATGCATGGGAAGCCCATTTGCAGGGCAACTGTCTGCAGGGCCTTTGAACAAAGGATCAGAAGCACATGCATATCAATTTAAAGGAAATGTTAGCCATTCAGAACACTCTATTGGCAACCAGGACAACTACACAGACAACACCACAGTTATGTGGTACATGAATATATGGAACACAGCTCTAGCTTACAAATGGGACCTTCAAGCTCAGTTTCTACCAGGGAGGCAGAACATCCTGGCAGACGGTCTGAGCAGGAACCTGTCAGACCCGATGATTGCAGCGGTCTGGGGATGTCCTCACATAGACCTCTTTGCATCCCACCTCAATCATCAGCTACAGATTTTCTGCACAAGGACATTCCACGAACTAGCTTGGAAAGTGGATGCACTATCATTCAGTTGGAGAAACCTCTACCTCTTCTTCCACGGGTGTTATTAAAGATCAAACAGGACAAGCCCAAGATGATAATTTTACTGGCCCCAAATTGGCCTCGACAGTTTTGGTACCCAACTCTGAAAAACCTTTCTCTGGAGCCTCCTTGGGTTTTACCTCAGACTCCGAACCTTCTGTCCCAACACCATGGATGTCAAGACTCTCAGCCTGGCTGCCTGGTTAATCCAGGGTCTATGATTCATTCTCTCCTACTTATGGATGTCATTTCGATTTTGCACCTGGATGCAGGCTCAGGATTCAGATCCTCTTATTCCTAACATTCCTCTGATTTTACTTGATCTGACAGACCTCTTACATAAGGGTCTTTCTTTTTCTTCCATAAAGATACATGCCTCTGCTATTTCTGCTCATTCTAATACAGACCAATCTTTTCCCACCAGCTCATGAGACAGTTTCTCAGAGTAGATCTCCACCCATTCCTGCCTGGGATCTCAACTATGTTTTGGGAAAACACCTTACACCTCCTTTTGAGCCTGCTGCCACATCTGACATGTGGAACCTTATATTATTTTTCACCAAGACAGGGTGTACTTACTTTACTCCTACTTTCACCTTTAATTCCAAGGTGGTTTCCAAATTATGTCACAAACCATTCACACCTTTTTTTTTCCCCCAGTCTCAAAATAGGGGAAAGGACTCCATTCCTGTAGAGACCACACAGACCACTACGTTTTACCTGACAAGAACCAGACATCAGGAAATCAGAGCAATTGTTTGTTTCTTATGCAGACCATTTCTAAATGGATTGTTCATGGAATCAGATTTTATTATTCACATCATGGAAAGCAAATCCCAGGGAGTATAAGGACTCACTCTAGAAGAGCTGCTGCCACTTCAGCTGCCTCTGCAGTCTTGCAGGGCCTTTTAGCCACCCCGTCCCTCTTATTTTTTTTTTTTGTGTGGTTCCCTTTTCACCCTTCTTCTGAGGTGTATTTGCAACAGTCATGACTGCAACAGTGAAGACACTCTAACATCTACATTTATGGTAAGTGTACACAACTGTACTTTCTTCCAGGTCGAGTGGAGTCTGTTGAGGTGATTTGAGCACCTAAGGAAGATAACACCTGAGTGCCTTCCTCAAGAGGTGTGCCAGTCACTGCCCACTGGGAAAAGGCCCCAGGGCAAACACTGAACACTTTGGAAGGATTAAGTCTGTCAGCTTGCTTGGGAATATTTGATACCACAAAATGACCTGGTGACTTATGCTAAGACAGAAATGTTAGGCCTGTAATTTTCAGCTTGCTAGTACGACAACCCTCACCAACGTAAGCAGTTTGTAAAACAGTTGGCTGGCTGGCTGGGTAGATGGATGAAAGCAGCACACAGACATTGACAGAGTTGGTATAGAACCAAAGTAATGAAGATGTGAGCTTTTATTTGGCTGTCTGTGCTACCTCACTCCAGCCACCACAAGTCTCCATCAGTAAAGCTATGATTGCTATTTGAAAGCATTGGCAAAGCAGTTCTGGTTGCATAGCTATTTAGTCTTGAAGTTGGACAGCTTCAGATCCTGATTTTTTTTTTTTTGTCTATGTGCCCACACTTTTCAAATATTTCAAGAAAATGCAGTTTCTCTCTGTTTAGGATTTGTGTGATTCAGCCTTCTGTAACACTTCCTATAAAGCTCAGTACATAAAATTGACAATTGTGTAGAGGTGATGCATTTTCTTTGCTTTGCGGTTTTATCTGATCATATATTTGACTGCATTAACTCTTCCTTTTTCTGCTAGTAGTCCTTGTATATATACTTTAAGTACAAAAATTGCAGCCTTTTGCTAACATGCCAGCACAGTGCTTATATTTCTCTGTAACTGGGTTCAGGAATAGATCATGGCACTGAAGGGCTGACAGGATTGGGAACAGAAAAACAACTAAGGGCAGCTTTTCTTTTCCATCTTCAGGTAATGATTGGGCACTAGAAGGAAACCCTAATAACAATTACATGCTGTCCCTTGTCCCTGTAGGTCATGACTTTACATAGTCTGCAAGGAGCATGGATGTTGGTATTATTGCATGTGTTCGTCTTAGTTTACTATCATTTGTTCGAACAGCAAAACATTTGCCGTTCGAAACAACGAAAAGTAAAACCGAACACAAACATTCCGAATGGCCACAATGTCGACCCAAATGATAGACGCGTTTGAGTTGACATTGTTACCGAAACCATCACGTGATAGCCATATAGGAGTTGATGTAAATCAGACTCCTATATGACATATGTTTTTGCAGGGGGGAAGCCCCCCTGCACCTCCCCGCTACTTATATATTCTAAGTCCGGGATCACACTACATTGGGGATATGGATGAATTTCCAATCCCCACTGTAATGCGATCTCTGTGCAGATAGTTGAATACACATATGCGAATGCAGTACTGCATTCACATAAATGTGTTTGACTATCCCATCCACTTAAATTTTGTGCACGGCATTCTGATTTTTAGCAGCAGTGCTGCCACTGTCGTTCACACAAATGATAGCAAACCGTTCATCTCACTTACTGGGAAACAGTCCTCCCCTTCTGCTGGATGACGAATGATGCTGAATTGTTTTTCCCGACTCTTCCCAAAGTACCTACCTAGGAAAAGGAAAACTCCACACTGGAATTCAAAAGTATTTTTTTCATTGTATGTCTGTATTGTGAGTTGTTTCAGTGAATAAAAATCATTCTAAATGTGTTTTATTATATTTTAACTTGTTTCCACAAAGTGTCTGCCATGGGTCCGGAATCCTGTTGACCTGCTGCATGTTCACTCAGAACATCATTCAGTCAAATGCTAACGGCTGAAAAACACTTTTAACCTGCAAAAAAACAAAAAAAATAAAATAAGCTTCCTGCATTCCTCATGTTGGGGAGACCCCCCCCCAACAATATATGGGTCTACTTTGACCCATCAAAATAACACTTCAGTTTCGCTAGTCCGGTTTCACAAAAGTGCATTTCTCCAGAAATGGACTTTCACGAAACTACATATCACTGAATACACTACAGTACATTATGCAGGGGGGGGGGGGCAAGCCCACCTGCATCCCCCACACCCCTGCTACTAATAGGGTCTATATTAGATGAACGAAAGTTCATCTTAGCGAACGCTCACATGAGCGAATATTGCGGAACTCGAAACTGCAATTGCGAGATCGTGGTACAGTGAAGATGGGAATATTTGCCCTTTCCTCACTGTAGTGCGATCTCGGAGTTGGAATATATATTTAGGGGGGGTGTGCAGCCCCCCACAATTGCAGTTTCGAGTACCTGGATATTCGCTCATGTGAGCGTTCGCTAAGATGAACTTTCGTTCATCTAATATAGACCCTACTAATATATACCAACTTCAAGAACGCACTACAGTGGGGAAAAAATTCCCTTAGCTCCACTGTACCGCAATCACCAGCAACAATCTCGGTGATCTGTAGTTTTGTATAAGTGCATTTCCGGAGAAATGCACTTTTCGCGAAACCGGACTAGTGAAACTTCGCTGAAGTATTATTTCAATGGGTCAAAGTAGACCCAAGATATATAGTTATATGTAATTTAGATAGATCCTATCTCACACAACAGTAGGGAATTTGTGCAACTGACGTGAGCTCTGGAAGTGTTTTGTTATTCAACTGGACAGCATTTGTAGTGAATGCTTTCAGATGATCACCTGGTTTCCATGGGGCCTGCCATACTAACATGATCTTGTCTTAATGCTTTGTCTTGCAATATCCAGAATCTGTCATGTCACATGTATACAAGTGCGATATTGTCTGTCTTATAAACAGAATGGCAATGGCAGTAATGTGATGATCTGACATTTCACACAGCTAAACAAAGCTGATTGCGTTTCATTTTTTACCTGGATTGCTGTGATTTGCATTGTTCTTTGATCTGTTCACAGCACTTTTAAAGTCTCAGAAAATAAAGTAGCTGGAACTACTTTTTATTGCTGTTAATCTGCAGTCCCTCAAATACTGAGAGACCCTTACCAGACTCTTCTTGAGCGGTCAGAGTTGTCACTGTAAACCTGGAGCTGTAACTGATTAATAGTTACTTCAAAAAAATTGTAAGTGGCATGTAAACAGCTGCTGCTCTTTCCCAGTGTCCACATTGGGTAGATGTGAGTTTTTATCCTGAACATTATGGAAATGTGTTAAATTTGCTCAGAAGTCCCTTTACTGTTATAATTCGTGCCGTGCCTTGCATTCACTCCAAATGTGCTAAGTTTGCTCAAAAGTCCTTTGCTGTTATAATTCATACCATGCCTTGCAATGCAGTAAAGTTTTGCTTCAAAATAGGCACCACATTCTGTTCTTGAATTCATGCTGTAGTAATATTGTTTTTCATTTTTTTACTGGGGCACAAATATCTCTTCACATTATATTTACCCACTTCTGTCACCTTAATTTATTACACTGTAGTATACTAATACTTCATCAAACCATAATCTTTGAGCATTACAAATGAGTATTTATTCTCTGTGTTGTGAAAAGCCTCAAACACTACTGCCCGTAAAGATGTTGCACTTACAGAAAAGAATATCTTCATTATGTGGATCAGTAGCCAGAAAGATACAGTCAAATATGTGCAAAAGTAATGTTTCTGTTCATCTCTGCAACAAAGACAGTGAAGAAAATATCCACAACTCTTTGCAAGTATGTGCATTTTTTTAAATAGGATCTACTGACGTCAGAAAGAGGATTGCCCTTGCAAGATTGTGGGTAGTACCCATTAGGAAAAAAATATAGATTTTCCTATGGCTGTGGCATGTCATTGGTGAGTGGGGTCAAGGTAAGAAAATCAAAGTTTTGTAAAGTACACGCTGGTCTCTAGTACCTAAACCATATAAGAACCATAGTGCAGAGAAATAAGAAACTGCAAGGATGACTTAAACTGCAAGTAAAAGTGGACAATTCCTTGAATCAATGTACTTGGTTGTACTGTGCAATGGAGTGTAAACCAGATTAGTAGTTGCCTGTTTGTTTGGATGAAGGTGTGTATGAGTAATCAACAGATGGGCTCAAAGGCAGTATTTTAGAGTACATTTTTGACATTTTTCATTTTGGAATTTAATCTTAAAAAAAGGAAAGGGGGATATAACTTATGAGTTCTTTAACATGTCATGCAACTGTTTTTCAGGACAATGAGAAGACTAAAGAAACCATTAAGAGTTGTTTTCCTGCCATACCAGTCCAATGTTCAACAGAAAGTGTAAAACGACTTGACCAGCTTTTTGACTTAAATTCAGATGAAAGCAATGAAGATGGAGAGAAACAGAAAAAATCATGGTAATATTTAATGACATAAGTACTTCAAGTCTGAACAGTAAATTAATTTCATAGTACTTTTATAGTCAGTATAGTAATGTCATTGTGTAATGGAATTTCATAGTACTTTACAGTCAGTATAGTAATGGCATTGTGTAATGGGCGTTGTGTATCTGTTTGCAGTAAGGGTCCTTTTACTATGCAACATATACTGAGTCTATGAATACTTCATAACATTTTTTAACATGTCATCATTACCACTTAAGGTATCCTTGGATTGTGAAACCGAATGCTGCAAACATAAAGTCTTTATGTCTTTTATGACTGCTGCACCATTAGCAAGACATGAAACTTGAATATCCAAGCAGTAGTAGCAGATACGTTGTGTGTAGCTTTGTAGCTGAGATAGTGATAGTTTACCCAGGAAAGGGGGTGCAAAGAGCTCAAAATCAGCTTTAACTGAATACTAATTAAATGTACTTAAAAGTGGAGTGTTGGCACTTCACAACATGCACCACCTAGGTTAATGGTTTAATAACCAAAGTATTGCCCTCTTTCTTGCACTACAAACTCCTTTTATAAACTTAAGTACAGGTAGGCATTTGGTTTGGTAGCATGCATTCTGATTACTGTACATTTCTCACTGTTCAGTATTTCTTTAGCCATCGCACAGCAGTTTACCATTTCAAGGATTTTGTTATCCTTTTCTAAGAACAAGATTTCTTTTGTCATTTTCTAAGAAAGACTGGCTAGACTACCAGGCTTTCAGTGAAATCAGAAAATGTTCTTGTTCCTTCCTAGGAAAAAAGCTTTCACTGTTAACATGGTCTTTTAGATAAGCAGGTACGCACCTTTCATGCACAAAATGACCAGCCTGAATAGTTTGTAGACTGACTTTCTTCTTTCAGAACAGGTACTGGTTTGGTTCCTTTATGATCTTTGGCCACTATAGGAGCAGGTACTGGTATCACATCCTTGGATATCTCATGTTATCAGATGCCTCTCTAATACACAGAAGGGGAACTCTGCACTGCTTAGTGAATTCATTTTTGAGGTACACAAAATGGATCAGTTTCTGTGAATCTTCCGATTGTGTACATGCCTTCTTGTTTTTCACTATAAGTGAAGACTAAAAAAAAAAAAGGTCTTCCACGTCTTTAATGCGGATGTAGCTCTGTTTATTTTTTATTTGATTGGAAATAAATAAACACAGACCTACTTCTGTTTATTACACAGAAGTAGCTCTGTTTTGCGATGTTTTGATTGGCCTGTATACCGGCATACGGGCCAATCAAAAATTGCTAAACACAGAGCTTCGTTTAATGCGGAACTTCTGCATTAAACACAAGAAGCTCCGTGTTTAGCAATGTTTGATTGGCCCGTATGCTGGTATACAGGCCAATCAAAAAAAAACAAAAAAAAAAAAAACAAAGCAGAGGCTGCCCGGGATTTAAACCGGCAGGCAGGACTCTGGATCAGGCTGCTGATCTCGGGACAGTCCCGCCCGAATAGGGACGTCTGGCAACCCTGAATGTAAGACACATGTCTGGAACAGCTCTCTGTTGTGCCAGGAATCTGTTAAGAAAAGCAGTTGTAGTTTTTCATACAAACTATGTGTACACTTTTTTAAAAGTTCTGAACCTTTTATAGTTTTCAAAAGTCCTCACTGCTTTTTCTTAATTCTTTTTACTTTTTAATTCCAGCAGGGGTCTTAGCCTTCTCGATGCAAGCACTTTTGCTGGAGATAAACATGTCTTGATCAGTAATCATAACTGAAAAGAAGTGTGGCAGTCTTCTTTCCAGACTCACATTTCACTTTAATTAGGCCGCTGAATTAAGCATAGAATGGTAAAGTAGTACTATGAAGAGTTCTGTTTTGTTTATAAAATGTGTTGATTCTACACTGGTGATGTTTTGTATCAAACACTGACATTTCTAGGATACCATCCACTCAAAAACTGACTCAGTTTTTCAGTGCTTTCAGGTAAAGCAGCAGAATTCATGGAAGGAAAAAAAAAAAACATCCAAAGATTGGACCACCAAAGTCAACTGCATTTTAGACCATGGATTCCAAAACAATTTCCAAGGATATAAAGATGCATTCTGCTGTGAATTACTGTTTGACTGACATTAATCGAACAGTTGGATTGCTTTTTTCCATATACTGAGCCATGCCAAACCACCATACATAAAACCTGGTTAAACCTTTCATCCTGGCCATTGTAGGCTAAGGTTCTTTTAATATTTTCACTGTTACAGAATAACCTTGTTGTGGGATCATGATTTAGGCCCCTTCAGTACACAGTCATTTCTCATACTAAGTGCTAGCGTTTTACGTGATTATTTCAAAAGGCACACTTTCACTGTGTATTCAAATGTGTGTGACAAAAGTATATCTTTGGCATTTCAATGTTTGATTTGCTGAGTTTGTGTACTTGTGCACTGGCCATTACATCTAACATCAGTACTTAATCAGATTTGTAGAATTTTGTAAACTGCTATCCTTCATAAGTACAGTATTCTACTGTTCTGTAAACAGCTTCATAAGCATGTTTTTTGTAGGTCTGCTTGTAATTTGCATGGAAGGGAAAATGACTATAGAAAGTTGTATGGAATCCCTGGATTACCAAAATTACTGCTAAACCTTCCTTGTCTGTGAATGAGTACTTTTAATTGTCAGACCTCGGTGTTTGTTTGTGTCTTTCGGCTTTTCCCAGTTAGGGGTCGCCACAGCAGAACTCCGGTCCGCTAACGATTGGTAGTTGATTTTTATGTGCCGAGTTACCAGCCCTGATACACAACCTTCAATGAAGGTACGCCCATTCACGCATATCTCCACGTAGAAGATGCTCTAGCTGAGAATCGAACCGGACAGCGTCTTACTGTGAGGCGACAACGCTACTGCAGCACAGGGTTGCCAGACGTCCCTATTTGGGCGGGACTGTCCCGAGATCAGCAGCCTGATCCCGAGTCCCGCCCTGCCAGTTTAAATCCCGGCCAGCCTCCGTTTTGTTTGTTTTTTGTTTTTGATTGTCCCGTATACCTGGCATACGGGCCAATCAAAATTACTAAACACGAGCTTCTGTGTTCCGCATTAACACGAAGCTCCGTGTTTATTTTTGATTGGCCCATATGCCGGTATACAGGCCAATCAAAAATCGCTAAACATGGAGCTACTTGTGTTGAATGCGGAACTGCAATGCATTAAACACGAGAAGCTCCGTGTTTAGTGCATTAGTGCAGAGCTACTGAGTGAGCTCAGATGTTCTTCATCTCACATTGCTGCAGTCCTTACACTTGGGGTAGTCCGCTGTCCTCGGTCGGCCCGAATATCAAAGTATAAGGCTGACGTCGGTCAAGGCGCATTAGACTGACATCAGGACGTCAGGGTACAAATGCGCATGACCGACGTCATATCCTCAGTCTTTTTTGCCGCATGGTCCGATGCAGAAGCAGCGTTGCAAGTGCCGTTCGGCGTTCTGAAATTTTTCGAGTTCGGAGTTTCAGACCGAGTCAAAGTTGGCTAAGTACCCCGTTGGGGAATATTTTACTTTTTCTTGCCTCAGTGGTTTACCGGATGTCAGAAAAAGTGAATAACTGTATTTCTTGTGAAGAACAGATACCGCATAGAGATTATCATACCTTGTGTATTCCTTGTTTAGGGCCTGAGCACGACGTTGTTGGGTGTCGCTTTTGTGCTAGGTTCAATAAGCGCACTATTAAGAGCGGTTAGATTGTGCCAGGTTAGTCTTTGGGAAGCGGTGCAATTACACTATGCCGCCGGATGCTCCGGCGTCCGCTTCTTCAAAGAAGCGCAAGGATAAAGCAGCTAAGCCCAGGGTAGACGAGTCGTCCGTACCAGACGCCGGTTCTTTAGAGGTATCGGTGGAGCCGCCGGTTCCACCGGAGGTTTCTCTGGAGGCCCAGGGGGAGACCTTGTTATTGCAGGATGTGGCCTCTCCGGAGGCAAGTCAGGCTGAAGGGGCTTCTCAGGTTACTGTACTCCCTCCCTTCCTAGGGTGGTTAGGCCTTCTGTTTCCAAGGCTTCTCCCAGAGGCAGGCCAGGTTTAGCTTCAGTTGGTGTCACTCCTAGTTCTTCAGGATCTGTGCCCAAGAAGCATATGCTTAAAATGGCAGAAGATTTGATTACCTTAATTAGAGGTTCTTTGCCCCTCCTGATAAGAGGCCTAGGGTGGAACCTGAGTTAGGAGTGTTGAGCAGGCTTCAGATGTTTCAGAGTCTTCGGCTGAAGACTTGCAGGAGTATTCTCCTTATTCTGATTCTGATGTGGATGATTCTACTCCTTCTGCTTCTCCTCCTGAGGATTTTTCTTTTCAGAGACCCTCCATTCCATGAGGGAGCATTTTAAGTGGGAAGGTCAGGATTTCTCAGATTCCAGGAAAAGGCTTAGGGAATTTCTGTTTTACCCCAGCATAGGCCTTTGGCTATACCTCCTGTTTTGGATGTTGTGGAGGATGTGTTTGCAGAGGCTTCTCTTAATCCTGATTCCCTGCCTCCTGCTCCTGTTAAGCCGGATAGGTATTATAGGGTGCCTGAAGCTCATAAGTTTCTTTTTAAGAGTCCTAGGGCGGACCCAGAAACTGTTAGTCAGGGGCCTAAGGGTGTTAAGGCTTCTGTTTTAAAAATCCGGTTCCTCCAGATAAAGAGGCTAGGGCTTTGGATAGATAGGGAAAGAAAGTTTATCGTCTTCCACCCTAGCTATGAGGGCTCTAAATTGCCAGTTTCACATGTTGAAATACCAAAACTATCTACTGTCTCAATTAAAGTCTAAGGTAGATGCTCTGGCGGAAGGTATTGACTGTAAAGAGTTACAGGATTTGGTACATGTCTCTGAACAAGTGGGTAAGCATTCTTTGCAATGTGGTTTTGATGCTGTACAGGCCTCGTCTAGGGTGGCTGCCACAGGGTCAGTTCTTCATGAGGCACGCCTGGCTGAGGGATCAGAATTTATCTGACCATGTTAAGACAAGGATTTTGGATGCTCCTTTACAATCTGATGTGTTATTTGGTTCACCTGTTGAGGCAGTCTTAAAGAAAATGGAAGACAAGGCAAAGTCTATGCAGACTGTTAAAGATTTTTTGCAGGTTCAGCCTCCGAAGTTTAGCAGAAATTGGCCTACTAAGGGGTGGATGTATCCTTCTTATGATTCCCAGTCTAGGGGCAGGTCTAGACGGGGTAGGGGCAGAGCTCAGGGCTCTTTCAGGCCTAGAACAGGAGTTCACCTGCACAGTCTTGGTGAGGGCAGGGGTCAGTCCTTTCATAAACAGACCCAATGACCTACCTTTTCAGCTGCCAGAGTCTTCTCGACTAGCAGCACCTTTGGGAGGGAGGTTGGCACTTTTCAAAGAAAATTGGAGTTTAATTACCCAAGACAGATGGGTATTGGATATCATACACCAAGGTTACAGGTTTTATTTCCATACCTTGCCTCCTTTCAAAGGCATGCCAGACGTTCCTCCTCAGCAAAGAATAGAGGCTCACAAACAGATTTCTCTGCTACTCCAAATAGGAGCCATTCAGTCGGTCCCTCTGTCAGAAGTGGGCCTAGGATTTTATTCTCGCCTGTTCCTAGTACCAAAGAAGGGGAACACGTGGAGACCAATTTTGGATTTATCTATCCTCAACACTTATCTGGACATTCCCAAGTTCAAAATGTTGACGTTACAACAGCTTTTACCTCTGCTGGGCAAAGATCATTGGATGGTGACTCTGGATCTCAAGGAGGCTTACCTTCATGTTCCTATCAGGCTAAGTTGCAGGAAGTATCTACGTTTCCGGGCTGGGACTTCTCATTATCAGTTCTCTACATTGCCCTTTGGCTTATCTACTGCGCCCAGAGTATTCACGAAGGTTCTGGCTCCAGTAATAGCTTTCTTCAGACTAAGGGATACAGATCTATCCTTATTTGGACGATTGTCTGATTCTGGCTCAAGGAAAAGAAGAGCTTCTTCATCATCTTCACTATGTGATAGCAGTGCTAAGATGCCTAGGGTATTCTGTGAACGAAATAAAGTCCAGTCTAGTACCCCCTCAGGACATGTGCTTTCTGGGTGTGAGACTGAATACAGCATCCCAGATGGCCTTTTTGACCCCGGACAAACAAAAGAATCTTTCTCTTTACTTCCATCAATTGTCTCATCAGTCCAGGCTGACTGCAAGGACAGTCCTTCAAGCCTTGGGGTTCATGGCATCTTGTATTCTGGTGCTTCCCAATGCCAAACTGCATATGAGGAAGTTACAATGGTATCTCAAAAATGTATGGACACAGCACTGCCAAGATTTGGACACTGTCATTCAGATAATACCTTCCATTCAAAAGGAATTTTTGTGGTGGGCTCAGGAATGTCACCTAAACAAGGGACTCTCTGTGACCCGGCCAGAGGCGAGTCATATTCTAACAACAGATGCCTCAGACAAAGCTTGGGGAGCTCATCTAAATGGAAAGTGGATACAAGACACGTGGCCTGCCAGACTTCTACATCTACATATCAACCTGAAGGAGATGTTAGCAGTCCAATTTGCATTAATAGCTTTCAAGGATTTACTTCTTCCAGGGCAGGTGTTGATTCTAACAGACAACACAACTGTCATGTGTTACATCAACAAGCAAGGGGGAACACATTCTTATCCTCTGTGCAGACAAGCAATGATTTTGTGGGAGACTGCTCTCAGTTTACAGCTAAATCTTCAGGCAAGGTTTCTGCCGGGAGCACAGAACTCCTTAGCAGATGTGTTGAGCAGACAAATTATGGATCCCCACGAGTGGAAATTGGATCCTCATGTATTTCAGAAATTGACAGTGTCATGGGGAACTCCAGACATAGATCTGTTCGCTTCTCCACTAAACTACCAGCTGCCAAAGTTTTGCACAAAAAGTTTTCATCCTACAGCTTGGAAGGTGGATGCTCTTTCATTCAATTGGAGCAATCTTCATGTGTACGCCTTTCCACCTCTGCCTCTCCTCCCAAAGGTACTTCTGAAGGTCAGACAGGACAAGCCAAGGATGATTTTAATAGCTCCAGATTGGCCTCGACAGCATTGGTACCCACTACTGAGAAGTCTGGTACGGAGCCTCCATGGCCTTTACCTTCGATTCCACACCTGCTGACTCAGGAGAACAGTCATTTACTCAATGTCAAACTTCACTCTCTTCACCTGACAGCCTGGCATATTCTGTTTTAAACCCTGGAGGGTTTCAGCTTCCACAGCAAGTTTTGAATGTTATTTTGGAAGCCAGAAGGCCTAGTACAAGGAAAGTGTACGCAGATAAATGGAAGAGATTTTTATTTTGGAGTGCAGCAAAAGCATTTGATGTTTCTAAGCCTAATTTAAGTGTGGCTCTTCAATATCTAACTGAGTTACTGGACAAAGGTTTGTCCTTCTCTTCTATTAAGATTCATGCTGCAGCAATTTCTGCTCACTATGATTGTGACCCACCATTGTTTTCTCATCCTTTGTTTAAGCAATTCCTTAGAGGGGCAAAGAATATAAGACCCCCACGGAGAGCTCCTACTCCTGCTTGGGATCTCAATTTTGTGTTGGAGAAACTCACTCTACAACCTTTTGAGCCTGCAGCTACTGCTGAGTTGAAATATTTATCATGGAAGACTGCTTTTTTTGTTAGCCATTACCTCTGCGAGAAGGGTTTCTGAATTACAGGCCCTTATGGCAGTTGAGCCTTTCTTAATTTTCCATAAGGATAGGGTATCTTTACGTACTAATCCTTCCTTTATGCCTAAAGTGGTTTCTAGTGTGTCTTTAAACCAAACTATTCATTTGCCTACCTTTTATGCAAACCCCCAAAATAAAGGGGAAAAGATTTTGCACACTTTGGATATACACAGGCAGTTGCGATATTATTTGAGCAGAACTAAAGGGTTCAGGCAGTCTCAGCAGTTATTTGTTTCTTTTGCTTTGAGTTCTCAGGGCAAGCCTGTGTCAAAACAAACTATTTCTAAGTGGATTGGGTTTTGCATTGCTTTCTGTTATTCCCATCATGGCAAGGAGGTTCCAGCTGGGATTAGGCCTCATTCCACTAGGGCTACTGCCACTTCAACAGCTTTTTAAGGGGGGTGGCAACTAAAGATATCTTGGAGGCAGCTACTTGGAGTTCTGTGCACACTTTCTCTAAGCATTATCACCTTCCACTTTACTCTAAATCTAGGGCTGGTTTTGCCACTACTATTTTACAGGGCATTTTGACAGCTCCTGCTTCTTTATAGTTGTGCCAGCCTCCCTTACCTCTGCTTTGGGATTCTACCCAGTGTAAGGACTGCAGCAATGTGAGATGAAGAACATAGTACAGTTTTGTACCTACCATAAATGTAGATGTTCGAAGATCCACATTGCTGCAGTCCAGTTTCCTCCCTCCTTCCCTCTGTAGTTAGAGGCGGTTGTGTGGGTTGGATTGTAAATATTGTGTATATTGTATATATTGTACATATTATTAGTGCTAGGGTGGTTGGTTGTTGGTTTTGTTGTCTTTGGGTTTTGACCTTTCTTGTTAGGGTCTTCTGACATCTGGGGCAAGAAAAGACTGAGGATATGACGTCGGTCATGCGCATTTGTACCCTGACGTCCTGATGTCAGTCTAATGCGCCTTGACCGACGTCAGCCTTATACTTTGATATTCGGGCCGACCGAGGACAGCGGACTACCCCAAGTGTAAGGACTGCAGCAATGTGGATCTTCGAACATCTACATTTATGGTAGGTACAAAACTGTACTTTCTTTAATGTGGAACTGTGTTCCGCATTAAAGACCTTTTTTTTTTTTTGGTCTTCACTTGTCGTGAGAGACCTTCTCTTTTTTTTTTTTTTGTCCCTACCTAGGGGGCTGGAAATCTGGCAACCCTGCTGCAGCACCACATAACCATAAATCCTTGGGGTTTTTCACTACTGTTACGTATACTGTGCACAAGCATAGCACCTGTGCCATGAGACTGGTTCCTCATGATGAAGCTGGATGAGGAGTCCAGCTGCATCTGGTGGAACTGTTCTTATATTTTAATTTTTTTTTTTTTTACATTTTCTCCATTTAATATAGTGTTAACATTTTTGGAATTAATTATTTTTAATGCAACCAATTATTTAAACAGTTTCCTGTTTCAGAGGAAAGTATGTCCTTCGTTTCTGCCACAATTAAATACATTTTATTTAGCCTCCTTCTTCAGAGCTGAGTTGGTCTAGTGATCTAATTCACTATGCTAAGCAAGCCAGAATCGGTTCTTTTAACTCCTGGCAAAGATGAGCACAGTATCGGCTCTTCCTGATTTTTTGTGCATATTCTTCTCCATAACTTTTTAGTATATGTTTAGCTGCTTGCGTGATTGTTACTCATTTCCCAAACATTTTGTTTACTTATTGTGCTTACACGATTTCCATTGTACACCTCAAAACATACTAGCTTGTCATCTGTGTTAATTCATATAGGGAATTTGTTTTTGCAGACTTAAGCTTTGCATATACATATATGTATGTGTGTGTATGTATGTACGTATGTATATATGCCCCCACTACCTGTCTGTCATCATTCCCCTCCCGACCAACTGCCCCACTTGTTTTCTCATCACCGAGGGCAAGAGTCAGCTGAAAGGAGCCATCATACAGGACAACCTTTAGGGTCATTTGAGGGGTTTCCCTTTAAGCCTTACATCCTTTGCTCAATTTTAGTTACTTAATAGAAAGGAGTGTGCAGTAAGCTGTCCATTATGTTCATCACTTATTTCCTCAAAGGACATTGCCAGCCAGCAGTTCTGCTCACCTGCCCTCAAACTTGGGTGTTGTTTTCCCCGTCTCCACCAGAGAAATCACGTCAACCTAATGTACTTATCAAATGCCTGCAACCCCATCTCTTCCTTCAGAGAAGATAAACTGTCATGTCTCTTCAGTCCTGTCCTTCATTGCTTGACGTCTCCAACACTGAGATCACTAAATGAATTCTGGTCATCTGGTTCACTGCCCTGGTTCCATCCCTTTGCACCATATAGTCAGACAGCTTTCCATACAATGTTAATAAATGTATGTTTTTGATATTTCTTTCTTCCTTAGCATGAAAAGTATGTGAGCACTCCTTGCAAAGACTTCTTTCAGCTCTTGTAATAATGTTTTGTTCATTTTTCTTAGTTTTCTTGGATTTGACTTTGGTTATGTACAAAATAATCTCAGAATTCCAAATACCGAACTTCATTTGAATGGAAGCCCACTGGAGATGGTCTGCCAAGCCTCTCACCTTGAGAAAGAACAACTAGTCGTCATCTTAAATCCCCAGACCAGATGGTCACCAGTAGGGTAGCTTTTAAAACCTATGTCAACTGCATTATAGTTCTTGCTATATAAACGTAAATGTCTTAGCACAGAGACATTTTCTAAATTTGTTTTGAGAAACTCTTTATTATGTTGATTTGCATAACTGATGGGCATTATTTTGTTGCATTCCATACTCTGGAGTCCTCTACTATGGTATGTTGCTGCCAGATATTTGACTTAACAAATATATACTTTAACTGCTGTTTGCACTTCTATATCAATATTTAAGGTATTTTCAAATGTCATGTTACTTTATGATAATAACCTTAATCATCATTCTTTCATTCCATTTATAGTTGTACTAAGGTATTTTCAAATGTCATATACTTTAAGATAATAACCTTAATCATTATTCATGCCTTCATTCCATTTATAGTTGTACCTCTAAGTATGTGATGTTCTGTCTGTATAATTACAGCCTTGAGCTTATTTTCTTAACTTAGCAACATACTCAAACTCTGATTCTGTAAGCTGCCAAGTATATCCATAGGTTTAAGGTTAAAATGATTCTGCAATATGTTGTCATTGGGTCTGATAGGACTCAGGAATACTCTTCATTAAACTGTAGGTGCCAAAGAAAGGTGGATCTTTTCCTAGCTTTATTTGTAGCACCTTTGATAGGAAGAAGCTTGCAATAATTGCCACACAATTTGCTTTTCTCATCAAAAGCAGTCAGAATGTGCGTCTTGCTGGATTTATGCTTTGGTTTAGGAACTGTGACCTCTGCGAGATATGTTGTAATGTTGCAAGGATTTGCCAGAGGTCGCTACAGCAACACCATTACAATCTAAAGGGTTTTAAAATCAAGTCCGTTTCTCAGGGCTTGCCACGTTACTGACAAAAGAAAGAAATTAGTAACTCTTTAAAAGGCCCTTTTGAAAGGAGTGGTGTGAACTGTTTATATTTTTAAGTGCCGTAGTGGGCCAGCAGACATGAGAGCAAACAGTGTCCCTTTAGGACAGGTTGTTTGGGTAGTGTTCCTTTAACATTTTTTCAGTTAACATGGCAGCAGGGAAATGTGTGCTTGATGTGAACACGCACTTTATATATTCCAGGTCGTTCACTTGTTCTGAAAGGTAATTCATGTAGATGGATAGTACCACAAGATCTATTTTTTATTCTGCGAAAATGTCTACAGTTGAGAAGATCACGCTTTTTAAAATAGTCCGTGATTTAAGTTGCAAAACGACTTTTTTGGAAGAATAAACAATAGGTAGAGTTTGCGGTTCTGTCTACATAAATTACGCTACAGAAAAAGTGAACGACTTAGAATATATAAAGTGTGTGTACACATCAACCACTCATTCCCCTGTTGCCCCATTAATGGAAAAGTACCGAAATTTCTTTAATTTTCCTCTTCCTCCAGTTGATATGAATACTGTTCTTTAAATCTGCAGACTTTTTTGATAAAATTGAAAATTGAGTTTCTGTAACATGAAGGGTGAAACATCTTTAATGATTTTAATAATTTTAAAAGGAAAGCCAAACTTCAGTAGTATACTAGTAGTAGAAAATGTTCTGTATGGCTTAATAGATGAGAATGTTTTAGATGTACTGATGCAGAGATGAGAATGCTTGCCAATCTGAGGAGGAACTCAAACCATTGTTACCCTAATACTGAGTAAATATACTTCATAGTAAAGTGTTTATTGTTAACAATGTGTACCAGCTAGGTTAGCCATTTAATAACTAAGATGCAACTGTGACTTTGCAGGAATCGAATATTCCCATATGCAGCCCACCCCAGGTTAGAAACTCAGAATAATGAGCACATTTGCTACATTGAAAAGACTAATATAAAAGGGGGGGGGCTTATTCCTTACAAACTGTCTTGCTTTTCCTTGTATCTGGATGGTTTCTGGAGCAAGGCTGAGGTTTTGGGATCTCCTTGAAGTTCTCAAACTTCATATTGGAGTTTCATGGCATGTACTGCATGTAATTCACAGCACAAGTTTCACTTAACTTGAAGTACATGTGCTCAAGATAATGCAATCATTAGCAATAATGAGCAAAAGGAACATCAGTACAAAGTGTCGAACATACTCCCCTGATTCCTCATGCACCTTGTTTTATTATTCACACTCTTAGGTCACTAACCTGGACAAACCACAGTCATTGAGAAGCAGTGAAAAACTGTCTTTCCCTTTTCCCAGAAAGCTATAAACCTTGAGAATATAAAACATGATACCCTTGAAGCACTAATATGTCACTTCTAACTGAAGAGAGTAACAGCCCACAAGGAGCTACCACCCCAAGCAGTTATGCTAGAGCAGTTGTAATACATTAAGCCTGGTACTGAAATGTAAGCCACAATTTTATTTGTTGAGAAATTGGTAGGTGAGAACCTCAGGCATTTTATTTACTAAGAAGTCATAATCAAGGCAAGTAGTGTATTAGTGTTTTCTTGGAGTCCAAATGTTGATACCATCTATGTTTCTGTGGAATCTTTAAATGCCCATTTCTTAGCAGAGTACAAGATGCTGTCTTTACAAGACTGACAGTTGAAGAAATAATCTGAAAGTCTATTTGAATAAGGTATTGCTGCTGTCAAAGTAATTAATTTTGATGCTGACATTCATAGTTATGGATGCATATTTACCAGGACTGACTGACTTCCATACTGCCGTGTGGTGTTTTTTTTTTTTTTTTTTTTGTAAAACTACATGAATCGCTGAAATATAAACACAGAAGACTGCAATAAGAAAACTCTGGCCTTCTGACCATGTCTGATTATATAAACTCTGGAACTGCTTTTAGACCAAGGTCGTAGTCTGCCTGTTTTCCTGTAGTTTCTGTCATGTTAGCTGGTTATTGCACCTCACGTTGTGCTGTCTCCTTTCTTGAAATCCTCAGCCGTTGCTATCTGTCTCTTTCATTAGTAGATCATGCCATGTTTGTAGTGTTTGTGTAAAATACTGCTATTACCACAAGCTCTCATGAATTCACACTCGTATTCTTACTAAATTGTTTGTGGAGCATATGCACTAACAACATTCATCATTACACCATCAATTTCCAGCTTCATAAACATCACTCTATCCGACACTCTTTTTCACCTCCAAAACACTCTTAGCATACTGTTCCTTCAGAATAACTCCTATGCCATTTCTCCTCCCATCCACATCATGATAAAACAATTTCAACCCACCTCAGATACACCTAGCCTTACTCCCCTTCCATCTGGTCTCTTGCACACACAATATACCAACCTTCCTTCTGTCCATCGTATCAGCTAGCTCTCTCCCTATACCAGTTATACTGCCAACATTCAAAGTTCCGACCCTCACTACCACAGTCCTAGCCTTTCTCCACTCTTCCTGCCTCTGGCCATGCCTTCCGCCTCTTCTCCTCCTTCGGCCAACAGTTGCCAAATTTCTGCCAACACCCTGTTGGCTAACAGTGCTGGTGGTGGTCGTTGCTGGTGGTGGTCGTTGTTAACCCAGGCCACGACCAATCTGGTATGGAAATATTTACTGGTGTCCACATGAATTATTTGGCGAAATTTTATGCCAGATGCCTTTTCTGACACAACCCTCCCCATTTATCCTGGCTTGGGACCGGCACAAAGAAATGCACTGGCTTATACGTCCCCAGTGGCTGGGTTCGTGCATCCCCAGTAGCAGAGCTAGTAAGGGAGACTGCTAGAAAGGTGCTTGGTATCACATCTGGACAGAGGAAGGACAACAAGGAGACATGGTGGTGGAATGAGGAAGTACAAGAGAGTATACAGAGAAAGAGGTTGGCAAAGAAGAAGTGGGATTATCAGAGAGATGAAAGTTGACAGGAGTATAAGGAGATGAGGTGCATGGCAAAGAGAGAGGTGGCGAAGGCTAAGGATAAGGCATATGACGAGTTGTATGAAAGATTGGACACTAAGGAGGGAGAAAAGGACCTGTATCGATTGGCTAGACAGAGGGACTGAGCTAGGAAAGATGTGCAGCAGGTAAAGATGATAAATGATAATGAGGGAAACATACTCACAAGCGAGGAGAGTGTGTTGAGGAGATGGAAAGAGTACTTTGAGGGGTTGATGAATGAAGAGAATGAGAGGGAGAGAAGGTTGGAGTATGTGGGGATAGTGAGTCATGAAGTACAATGGATTAGCAAGGAGGAAGTAAGGATAGCTATGAAGAGGATGAAGAATGGAAAGGCTGTTGGTCCAGATGACATACCTGTGGAGGCATGGAGGTGTTTAA
Source organism: Protopterus annectens (assembly GCF_019279795.1). Lineage (NCBI taxonomy): Eukaryota > Metazoa > Chordata > Ceratodontiformes > Protopteridae > Protopterus > Protopterus annectens. Next base: position 675,018,034 of record NC_056737.1, read on the forward strand.
GTGAAATGGCAGTGGAGTTTTTAACCAGATTGTTTAGTGAAATCTTGGAAAGTGAGAGGATGCCTGAGGAATGGAGAAAAGTGTTTTGGTACTGATTTTTAAGAATAAGGGTGATGTGCAGAGCTGTAGTAACTACAGAGGGATTAAATTGATCAGTCACAGCATGAAGTTATGGGAAAGAGTAGTGGAAGCTAGGTTAAGAAGGGATGTGATGATTAGTGATCAGCACTATGGTTTCATGCCGGGAAAGAGCACTACAGATGCGATGTTTGCTCTGATATTCTTGATGGAGAAGTACAGAGAAGGTCAGAAGGAGTTGCATTGTGTTTTTGTAGACTTAGAGAAAGCATACGACAGGGTGCCTAGAGAGGAGTTGTGGTATTGTATGAGGAAGTCAAGAGTGTCAGAGAAGTATGTAAGAGTGGTACAGGATATGTACGAGGGTAGTGTGACAGAAGTGAGGTCTGCGGTGGGAGTGACGGATGCGTTTAAGATGGAAGTGGGCTTGCATCAAGGATCAGATCTGAGCCCTTAACAGACGAGATCAGACAAGAGTCCCCGTGGACTATGATGTTTGCAGATGACATTGTGATCTGTAGTGAGAGTAGGGAACAGGTGGAGGGGACCCTGGAGAAATAGAGATATGCTCTAGAGAGAAGAGGAATGAAGGTCAGCAGGACTAAGACAAAATATGTGTGTGAATGAGAGGGAGGATAGAGGAATGGTGAAGATGCCAGGAGTAGAGGTGGCGAAGGTGGATGAGTTTAAATACTTGGGATCAATAGTTCAGAGTAACAGTGAGTGTGGAAGAGAGGTGAAGAAGAGAGTACAGGCAGGATGGAGTGTGAGTGGAGAAGAGTGTCAGGAGTGATTTGTGGCAGACGAGTACCAATAAGAGTGAAAGGGGAGGTCTGTAAGAGGGTAGTGAGACCATCTATGTTATATGGGTTGGAAACAGTGGCATTGACAAAAAGGCAGGAGTTTGAGCTGGATGTGGCAGAGTTAAAGATGTTAAGATTTGCACTGGGTGTGACAAGGGTGGACAGGATTAGGAATAAATATATTAGAGGGTCAGCCCAGGTTGGAAGGTTTGAAGACAAAGCCAGTGGGGCAAGATTACGTTGGTTTGGACATGTGCTGAGGAAGGATGCTGAGTATATTGCGAAAAAAGCTAAGGATGAAGCTACCAGGTAAGAGGAAAAGAGGAAGGCCTAAGATAAGGTTTATGGATGTGGTGAGAGAGGACATGCAGGTGGTTGGTGTGACAGAGCAAGATGCAGAGGACAGGAAGAAATGGAAACGGATGATCCGCTCTGGCGAATGGGAACAGCCAAAAGAAGATGATTCTTACTAAATTGTTTCCTCACCGCAGACTGTGATCATAGCTTTATGGAGCAGGAACTTCTGTCTGGCATTCCCGCCTTCATGGAATAAGTGAGGCTGTGGATAATGTATAGACTCGTGTGGCTTTAGGTTAGGACACAAGGGAAAGCTTTTAGGAACTTGATGCCTCTGTCATATTGTTTGTCACCTATTTGGTCTAATGTATATTGCATGCTTTCACAAAGTCCTCGTAAGACCTGTCTAGTTTCTTGAAAATCATCTTTGCTATCCAGTTGAATGAACCAGATTTGTATAAAATAAATAGTATAGATTAATAATTTTGTACTAAAATATTTGTGATGGGCTAATACTCCATACAAGTTTAGTTTCCTGGCCTTGCATTCAGTGAATGCCAGGATAAGGCTTTGGCTTCTCTTAACTCTGAATTGTATGAAGCAGATAACTAGAGAATGAATAAATGGAATATAAATATAGTAATACATTTTTTAGTCCTCCAGCCAGTTGCTTCTGAGAATTTCTGTTCCACTTTTCTACTTTCTTAATCTTTAAATTTGCATAGTGAAGTAAAGATCTCTTTCTTATCACTATTTAGTTATGCAAAAGTGAATGTTTCTTTATCTTGATGTTATATTTGTACAGGGCTGATTTGTTGGTCTGTATCATTTTCTCTTGAATTGTACCTTTCTTTCAGCAGTTATTTTTCTAATGGCCCTCATGCTAAAAATTATAATCTGCGTTTTTTATTTGGAGTTCCAGTTGCACAATGTCTGGCTAAACTGAGAGTAGAAGCAGCAGGGCCTGTTTTAGACATGTGGTCTTGTAGCTCTATGAGCCCCCTTGTTAATCTCTCCCTGGCTTAGGTAATGAAGAGCATGATATTCCAGGTCAGACCATAATAGTCAATTATGTATCATTACGTTTACCACTTCCTTTAGTTGCCAGCATGATATTCCAGGTCAGACCATTATAGTCAATTATGTATCATTACGTTTACCACTTCCTTTAGTTGCCAGCATGATATTCCAGGTCAGACCATAGTAATCAATTATGTATCATTACGTTTACCACTTCCTTTAGTTGCCAGCATGATATTCCAGGTCAGATCATAATAATCAATTATCTATCATTACGTTTACTACTTCCTTTAGTTGCCAGCACTCTTAATATATTCTATTATCCTGTGTCTGTAAGAGTTAGCCATTGCAGTGAATGGTTAGAATATGTTACTGATTATATCAGGGTGCCGTTTCTTAACCATTATACCAGGGGTTATCTCATGCTCTGAGTAACTTCATCCTGGTGATTTTATGAGATTATATGTTGTCCGTGTTTCCATTCCCATGCTATTTATGGCAGTGAATTTAGCTACCACCTCTAAGCATACTTTAGGCTTAAGCCTTTTTTATCATTTGCCTTTTGTTTGATTTTTTTTGGGTGGCACAGTCTCACAGCAGAGTGTTGTCATCTCACAGCAAGAGGTTCCCTGTTTCGATTCTTGACTGGGGTGCCTTCTGTGTGGAGTCTGCATGTCCTCCCTGTGTTCATGTGGGTTTCCTCTGGGTGCTCTGCTTTCCTCTCACATTCCAAAGACATGCAGTAGGTGGACTGGACATTGGCTGTAGGTGTGCAGGTGTGTGGTGTGGAAGAACTACCGCAGCAGGGCTAGCCACCCAGCAGTATAAACCTTGGCTCTAGATTGTCACTGCTAAAAAGGCACTCCGACCCCTTGATCCAAAATGGGAAAAAGGGGTTGTGGCTGGATGGATTTGTTTGATTTTCTGTAGCTGCTGCTTTCCTGTATGGATTAGCATCATTTATAGGGACATGTGTCGCCTTGATGATTCCATGCAGCATAGTCAGGGGTCAGACAGAGTAGGAGCAGACCTTGAATAGATCACTGTTCCCTTTACCCTCCCCTTTTTTGATTAGGCACATGCAAATTTATCTATTTCTTGTACAGTTTGTCTAAGCTCATGGAAGTAGTTTATCTTCAAGAAACATGCATGTTGCTCAGGGTCAGAGGTGTTTTTGAATTAGAATTAGACCACATTTATTGAGCAACTCCTAATATGTTTGTGTTGTTTCCCTTCTATGAGAGTTAGCCTGAGTAACCCCTTAGACACTGATCCATACAGTTTACAGTCTGGTAGCTGCCATTTTCCATGTAATCCATATAATTTGAGATCATTATGAACTTTCATGTTCTAGCTAATTATGGTCTGGTTCTTTGAAGTGTTCCTTAATAGCTTGTATTGCTTTAGTACCACAATGTAGGGACAGATTCATGCCTTCCGGCCATGTAGTACAACCTAGTAGGAAAAAAATCATAATTGTTCTAATATTTTCACCAAAATGTACATTTACATCTCCCTTTCTGATTCTTTCGCATTGACTTAAGCCATCTGACCTTAATCTAAACTGCTATTTTAGGCAGAATATTCCATCAGCCTACCTTGATACAACCCTCCTGATTTCCAGATGTAACTGAGAGCCCTTATTCTTCCAATTTGTTCCATTCTTTGTTTCCTGTTTGCCCATTACAGTACCAATCATCCTTTGTTGCCTTGCAAAATGTTATGTGGCCCAGTTGTGTTCCGCAAGCCCTTTTCTCACCATTCCATTGTCTGTGTTCCAGAAATTCCTTTGTTTTCTTCACAATTTATGTTGATCATTCCTGCAACCCTTTTTTTTTTTTTTGCAGACATTAAGCATGTTGCCTCTTTAAGGACCGTGCATTAGTATACACAGCACTTATGATGAGGCCTAATCGCTAATTGGAGCCTTTAAATAATAGCAAAAATCAACATCAGGTCCCTCAGATCCTTTCCTTTCACTGCATGATGCAGAGCCCCAGTTGTCCATACTATTTTTCTTATTACATAAAGCTGAAAGGTTCAGGTGTATGAAATTATAACCCCTCCTGCAACTCATTTACCTGCTTCAAAAATACTCCCTTAAGGTTATCACCCATCCCTCTTTACACAGGGTAGTCCTTATTGGGGCAGTTTTGTCCAAAAAAATTGAAAAAAATGCCCTGAGATTTTTAGGAAAATATTTTCTAAGTTTCCTCTGATAATTGCTGTATAAAGCAAGTATTCTCTGTCTGAAATACCTTAATACGATACAAAACAATAAAAACAATTCAAAGTCTACAGTGGTACACTTAGCGTTTTTATAAAAATTTAAGTCCAGTTCTTTGTATTGGTTGTGGGCCATTTGTCCTGCAAAACCTCATGTTTCTGTGAAATGTCTCATTCTGGGAATTTGAAAAGGTGACAATGCTATGCTCCTCATAAACTGTAAACTGTTCTTCTTCTTTCAGCTTTTCCCAGTTAGGGGTCGCCACAGTGGATCACCTGTCCGCTCATGATTGGCAGTCGCCACAGTGGATCACCTGTCCGCTCATGATTGGCAGTGGAGTTTTACGGTGTCGAGTTGCCAGCCCAGCGCCCAACCTTCCACAGAAGGCACACACACACGCACACACTCGCACCTAGGGCCAATTTAGAGTGTCAAATCCACCTACAGCATGTCTTTGGGATGTGGGAGGAAACCGGGGCACCCGGAGGAAACCCACGCGACCACAGGGAGGACATGCAGACTCTGCACAGAAGGCACCCCAGCCAAGGATCGAACCAGAGAACCTCTTGCTGTGAGGTGGCAATGCTAACCACTGTACCACCATAGCTGCCCTAAACTGTAAACTATTCTAATTTTGTTTTTTCCAAAACTTATGAATTTGCAGTTCTTAAACAAGCTCATATCTTTGACATTTATTGAAATGTTTGTTATTCTCCTGCACTCTACCTTAGATTCTGTACATAATCTCCCACGTTTGTTTCATTTGCAAATTTACTGTAGTTTTGGGTTCAAACCCAAAACAGAGCAAGACCAAAAAAGGACCCCAGTGGGGAGAAGTTGTTTCACAGTATAGACTACCAAGTTGAAAAAAGTTGAATTCAGTAACATCAGTAAAGGTCACAGCAAAACAGTCACAAGTCCAAAAGGCTGTCATGCTCAAGGTACATTCTGCTGCAGAAGGGACCACTTGTTCTTTGTAATGAATGGAAATCGTAAGAAGATTTCTGATGTTCCCTAAAACTGAAAGGGGGTCCCATAAAATGACTAAATAACAGTTTCTAGAAGCTTTACCATTTAGATATTTGTTGTCACAGGAATCAGAATCTGTTCTTATGGAAAAATATCTAAATACTGCATGTTTTGCTAAGGACCATTTTGGAGTAGTTGAATAATCTTTGTATGCAAGTCCAAACAACGGTGTTACTCCTATGTCTCTGGAACTGAGGGCTAGAACACTTTCTGTATTTCCTTCTTCTGGTGCTGATATTAACAAAGATATTAAGCAGCATTATGTTCCGGTATCCTTTTGAAGTATAAGAATGTTCTTTCATGTAGCTGATTTGACAAGGAAATTTTATAGCTGGGAATCTAGCCCCATTTTTCATATAAAGAGAAGTAATTTATGTTCTATCTTCTTCTTTCGGCTTTTCCCGGTTAGGGGTCGCCACAGCAGATCATCTGTCTGCTCATGATTGACAGTGGAGTTTTACGGTGTCGAGTTGCCAGCCCGTCGCCCAGCCTTCCACAGAAGGCATACACACGCACACACTCACACCTAGGGCCAATTTAGAGTGTCCAATACACCTACTGCATGTCTTTGGGATGTGGGAGAAAACCGGAGCACCCGGAGGAAACCCACGCGACCATAGGGAGGACATGCAGACTCCGCACAGAAGGCACCCCAGCCGAGAATCGAACCAGAGAACCTCTTGCTGTGAGGAGACACTAACCGCTGCACCACCGTGGCCGCCCTTTATGTTCTGTCTATCTGAACAGTCAAATTAATGTATGCTGCTTTCTCCACCTGACAAATGTATTGTTAGGTATGTCATAATCACATTTGAGGAATCGTCTAGATTCTGGACTAGTATACCCAGAAAAGGGTGATATAAAGGAAACCATTCAACAGGCTTAAATTATTTAAAATATTTAATGCTGACCAACTGTACTTTATCTTCTCAGACACAAAGAAAAAGCATTGCTGTTTCTACCTTCCCATCTGAAAAAAATCAAGGATGAAGGCCCTCCTTCATCTGATATAATAGTCAGGGCTATAAATTATCTAACTTAAGTGGCGCAGTATCAAAAGTTTCATTCTGCAGCAAGTGACAAACATAGGCCAAGATCCTCCTTTCTCAGTTAACAAGCAAGCAATAATGCCAAACAGGGTGTGTGTTATTGTGGAATTGACGCCCACCCTGGGGTGTTCTGCAACATCGAGCCTCTACACACTGGAAGGGTATTATTCCCATAATACACACACCCTGGTGGGCATTGTTGTGCTTGGCGAAGAGGCTGTCTGTAAACTTACGTTTTACTTACTTATTTTTTTATTACTATATTTTTTTTATATCTTTTTGAACTTCATAGGTTCATAGGTAGGTACTAGGCTATCTGCCCGAAGGCATTTATAAGCATAGCCGAAATGTGTTGGCTTTCGCCACCCCCTTAGATTAGTTCCCTGTGCCTATGTCCAGCAGAGCCATTGAAGTGATCCCTGGGGTAAACTTTCTGTTTCCCATCCACTCGTCAAGGTTTCTCTTGAAGAAGGTTAGTGAGGAGCTCTGCCTAATGTAGATTGGAATCTTGTTTCAGAGCATGGGAAGTCTCTGGGACAGGAATCTATCCTCCAGCATGTCCTATTTATTGTTGTGATGAGGTTTAGATCCCTGGAGGGTGTGGCTCGAGGGGATATGGTTTTCTTTAGGTGGAGCGTGTCCATCAAATCTGGGTTGGGCATGGCCTTGTATGTCAGGCAGAGATCACCTCTGAGTAGGCAGTATGCAACCTAGTACAGCTGAAGTTTCTTCAGTCAAGCTGCATAGGGCATCTGCTTGAGGCCACTGATACTCTTGGTGAGGAACGTCTGTGGTCTTTCCAGTTGTTGCAGGTGTCTTGTAAGGTACATCCCAAATGGGGCATTGTACTCCATGATGGGTCTGATGAGTGATGCATACAGGGGCCCAGTGACCTCTTTCGATCTGGATGCAAACCCTTTTGTGATTAGGTGGGTCACATAGAAGGATTTTCTAACCACTCTGGCAATGTGATTATCAAAGGAGATGTTACTATCTACTTGTGTCCTCAGATCCCTTATTACATCTTCCGTATTTAGGGGCCTACCACCTATGTGGTAATTTGTGGGTACTTGGTGTTTTCCAAAGGGGATGGCTATGCAATTTCTGGCATTTATCTTGAGACCATGGTTTTGACACCAGGTATCTGTCTCAGTGAGACCCTTTTGGTGGATGTATGTGTCAGCCGGAGAGTCAGTTATAGCCCCTAGTTTGCAGACGTCTGCGAACTTGGTCAGCCATAGTCCTCCTGTGCTTGCCTGTACCTCTGAGAAGTATATGCTGAACAGGAGGGGTCCTAGGACTGAGCCCTGGGGAACGCCACTTGTAACCAGTTTAGAGTCAGACCTAGCTCCCACAACTCTTACCATATGGGTTCTGTCAGTGAGCCAGTTGGCAACCCATCTCGTGACGTAGGGATTCATGTTCAGGCTGGTGAGCTTGTCTGTAATACCTGAGTGGGGAATAGTGTCGAAGGCCTTTGCGAGGTCTAGGTAGGCTGTGTGGACCACCTTTCCCTCGTCTATAGCCTTGGTAACTGTCTCAAAGAAGTCCATGAGGTTTAGGAGGCATGATCTGCCCTTAACAAAGCCGAACTGGGTAGGGTCCAGTATTTGGAGGTTTCCAATGTCTCTGTTAATGAGATCCATGATGATGCGCTCCATAGCTTTGCAGACCAAACTAGTCAGGCTTGTAGGGCGATAGTTCCTAGGGTCCATTGTGGCTCCACCTTTGTGGAGTAGAATAACCGTTGCTGTGCGCCACTCTGTGGGCACGTAGCCTGTGGAGAGGCTGAGTTTAAACAGTGTGTGTTTAGGTGAGGGGTTAGTTCATCTTTGAGCTCATGTAGGATGCAGCCTGGGACACCGCCCGGTCCCATTGATGCTGTGTTTTTGGCTTTGGAGAGGGCTGTTTTAACCTGAGTGCCTGCGATTTCAGGGGCACTACATTCTTCTGGTATAGTTATGAGCCCTTTTGAGGGTGAGAGGGGGTGAAGTTTGCACTGAACCTGTCTGCCAGGATGTTGGCTATATCGGTTGGTTCAGTGTATTTTGGGCCATTCTTCACTAACTCCGAGCAGATCTGAGAATTGCCACTTAGATTCTTGATATAGCTAAGAATGCCTTGTGGTCATCTTTGGAGTCCATGGCAATTTTTCTTTCGAAGCTCGCCTTGGATGATTTTATGAGGGATCATAGTTTCTTGCTGATACTGATCAGGGATGTCTTCCCTTCTTGGGACTTTACTCTTTTCTGTACTAGTTTCCTCCTTCTATTGTATAGATGTTTATGGCAGGGGTCCACCAGACTGGTTTCCTTTTCTTGGAGGAGTGAGTCTTGGTTTTGTTTGGGATAAAACGATCCATGCATTCTTGTAGGTGATAGAGTACATTAGTAAAGGATTTTGCAGCTTGGACAGCGTTATCCTTTAGCATGGGGGCTTTGATACTTCCCACCTCGGTCTTAAGTAACATGAAGTTTGCATTTGAAAAGTTTTTCACGGTGGTTTCTTTGACCAGTGGTAGTGGCGGAATGTGGATATCCAGAGTGATTAGTTTATGGTCAGATCTAACCAGCGAGGGGTTGACCTCCGGTGTGGAACACCGGTTGCCCATGTTGGTGATGACCAGGTCCGATATGTTGTCACCTCTGGTGGGGGTGTTGACCAGTTGATCCAGGGCATTTGAGTTTATAAACTCTGCAAAATGTTGGGCAAGGGAGTTCGTACTTGAATAGTTCTCCCAGTTAATGTTTGGGTAATTGAAATCACCCAATATCAGGCTGTTTGGTAGGACCTTTGTTTTCCAGTGTTTCCAGGAATGCAGAGTGGGGGTCTTGGGACATGGTGGATGATCTGTAGCAAGCTATAATTTGAATAGCAGTTTTGCCTGTTAGTTGCACGTGGATGATCTCTGAAGCATCGTGTTGTGCCACTAACCTGGAGATGTGGGTATCCTTGATAAATATGAATACTCCCCCGCCTTTTGTATTTCGGTCCAGGTTTTGTGGCTGAAATGTATGGTATGAGTTGTAGCGTGGTAGTGCTAGGGTGCTCTCTGGAGCCTTAAACCAGGTTTCTGTTCCTGCACATATATTGATTTTCTCCATACTGAGGAGTGCCTTGAGTGCGTGCATTTTGAGGTTTAGACTTCTGGCATTGAGCAGCATTACCCTCGTTTTTTTGTTACTTGTGCTATTTACGGTGGTGGGTTTGTCTTTTTTGAGCCTTGCCTAAAAAGGCACTATGGGGGTGGCAAGAGCCTTGGCCAGTATTCGAATGCCTAGGGGTTACAGGTGTAAGCCGTCTCTAGCGAAGCAGCGTGGCTTGTCGAGCATGTCATCCCAAGCTGACAGACACTGGATCCCTTTTGATTGACACCAGAAGCTTAGCCAATTGTTGAAATTGATCATTTTTTCTCTACACCGTGGTATCCCTCTTGGTGAGGGCAGGATGCTACTCAGTGTCAGGGTCACACTGGCCTGGGCTACATGATCAGAGAGCTCCTCCATGTCTTTTTTCATGTAGTCCAGGGAGGTACGGCTCAGGTCATTCACACCAACATGGACAATGACAGAGTCATATTTGTACTTGTTCTGGAGTGACCTGAGTGCTTGTGTTATGTGGCGGATCTTGGCACCCGACAGACTGCTAACAGGAACCGTCTCCTTGTTCAGCCTAGTGAGTGGGACGTCAGTGTGCCTGACTATTGAGTCACCTATTACTAGTGTGTTGGGTATGTTATTTTGCCTTAAGGGCTGTGATTGTGTGGCACACTGGTTTTGTGAAGTATGTGTTTCATGGTTTGTGTTGGGGGGGGGGGGGGGTTGCTTGGATGTCTGCTTTGTAGGTCTCTGTTGCTTTTGCAGATTTTTATTTAGAGCCTCCGAGTATGTTTTTGTGTATTTGTGTGTTTTTTTGCCAGTGCTGGTTTCATAGGTCTATGTGAGACTGGTGGTGTGATGCAAGTAATTCTCTTCTCCTCTTGACTGCCTGGTCCAGTCTTGGGTTGAGAGAGCTTAGCCTCCAGTTTGGCTTTATAAGTGCATCTCTCGTTTTAGTGTTTGGTGGAAGGAGGAGAGGGTTGTCTGTGTACATGAGGCAATTGTAACATTGCCTCAAAATGCACAGATTTCACCAGTTGGACTGGAGAGTACACCTGAAACTGCCCTTTGGACATGCCTGGATAGGTACAGTGAACTGTTTTACTGATTGGCTGGTAAGGTCGAATAGAAAGCCTTGTCCTTCTCTACAGTATAGGGGGGTCTAGTGCTAAGGTTTAGTGCTTGTTATGAGTTTTGGGCAAGTGCCAGGATGAGAAGTGAATGATTTGAGTGCTTAAGTTGAAAGTTTGTCTAGTTCCAAGGGAAAAATTGAAGAGTAGACTTTGTTGGAGGCGGGAATAGTCATACCCTAGCTAACCAGTGCTGCCCGGCACGCAAAACCTCGCAAATGCAGGTTTTATAGCAGGGAAATGAAAGAGAGAGAAATTAGCCCAAAATGGCCAATAAACTACTAATTTCTGGGCTGAAACCACTCCTCCAGGGACAAGATAGGCTGCTCAAAGCTCCCTCTCACAGTGAACAGAGAAACTTCCTTCTATCCAAGTAAGGTATGGGCAAACACAGAAACTTGTAACACAGCCCTAAATTCAGCACTAACCTGAAAACTGGACTAAACTAGCTTAGAAAGGCAGGAAAACAAGTATATATATATATATATATATATATATTTTTTTTTTTCAGAAAATAAAGCAGATACAATCAAAAACAACACTTTAAATGCACAGAAATGACTGTCACACTTGAGTGTGTAGCCTACAACAGTGAGACAGGTAATTTAAACACAAAAACGACTTTGTTAAAGTGCAGGCAGTAAAATAAGTACAATATGTAGCTGAAACAAGCTTTTTAAATCACAGAAACTCTAGAAAATTGGCGTTTTAGGCGGAATTAGCTAAAGGCAGCGAGAAAATCCAGAAAAATGATACTTAATCACTCCAAAGTCTCTCTTTTCTCTCTCTGTTGCTGTAGAACTCTGCAGGGCACCAGGCAGAAGCTTGCTGAAATAGTTCCTCCACCTGATGTTTCAAACTTGCTGTAGTAAATGTTGGAGGAAACATTTTACATCCAAAATATAACACTTTAAACAAATATCCAAATATTTGCTTTGTTTTTGGTCCCTTACTCCTAAAACGTTTGGTTTGTTGCCAGTCATTGGATGACATACATTTGAGTTTCAGGCTTTTATTTTTTTCAGAAAATTCATGTTAAACTAATCCTTTTACTTAAGCAAATTTGTAATTTTAGTAGAGGAATAGTTAAAATATGTTCCTATTTTTGAGCCTTTGATGGGCCTTATCAAGATTTCTTTAGCTGAAAGGTCCAGAAGTATGCAAATTTCTTTCCTACTGCTGCTGCCAGTAGTTGATCCCACTCACTCACTCACTCACTCACTCACTCACTCACTCACTCACTCACTCACTCAGTCGCTCAGTCGCTCAGTCACTCACTCACACCTCTGCTTCAGAAAGTGCATGCTAACGCAAATATTCATGTAAAATATGTTCCTGTATTAAGCCTTTTGTTACCTGTTTGTTTTAGGCTTATCCCGATATCTTGAGCAAACAGAGAGCAATCTTCATAACTGTTGACTTTTTGCAGAATGTCCAGATTTTTGGCTCATATGTTTGGTCTGTTCCTCATAAAATTTGTAGTTTTCTGGCATATCACTGGGGATTGAAGTCATTAAATATTTACAGACATTTGAGTTTCAAACTTCATATCCTTCAAAAAAATGTATGCCAATGGAAACCCTGTCATTCTAGCAACTAAGTTTATAAGAGCAATATTTAAAATCTGTCCTTATTTGGTCCTTTGTCCTCCGTTATTTGTAGCTGTGTCTAGATTTCATGTGCCAAGAGGTAGAGAGGTATGCAAACCTCTTAACAACTGCTGCCAGGGATTGCAAAATTTCTCTCTCTCTCTCTCTCTCTCTCTCTCTCTCTCTCTCTGTCTCTCTCTCTCTCTCTTTCTCTCACTCTCACTCTCACTCTCACACAGACATAAATACCCATACACACTTTTCTGTTTCATTTATTTTTTACACACTTAACAGCAAGATCGCTACTTGGCATGAGTAAAATAATAGCCTGATCTCTCTCTCTCATGCGCTCATAAACGCATACACTCTCTCACAATTTAAATTTTTTTTCCCCTTTTTTATTTTACACTCTAAACAGCGGAACCGGAGTTCCACTGTGGCGACCCCTAACCGGGAAAAGCCGAAAGACACAACAACTATAAACAGCAAAAACGCTGCTTAGCAAGCGTAAAATAATGGCAGTTGTTAGTTTTTTTTTTTTTTTCAGAGTTCCACTGAGCTTGAGTCTGCCACTTCACAACAACATATCATTTTCAGCAGGCATTAACTGTAGATTAACAACCTGCTAGAAAATGTTCTTTCCCAGTCAGGATGTGATCTACAGGTCACCCATTCTCTAAGGGTAAGTAAAGAAACAAATCTTTGAGGACCTCTACGCCAAAGAGGCACAGAATTTTATTTGGGCTTCTCTACGCCACCTAAAAAGGATAGCCATTGCACACCAGTATGCACAGTGGAAAGTATTGTCATCTCACAGCAAGAGGTCCTCCAGTTCAGTCCTCAGCTGGGTTGCCTTCTGTGTGGAGTCTGCATGTCCTCCCGTTGCTCATGTTGGTTTTGTCCAGGTGTTCCAATTTCCTTCCAAACTCCAAAGACATGCAAATGTGGATTGGACATTCTAAATGGACATTGTTGTGAGTGTGTGCGACTGGCATGGAAGAAGAATTGTACCACTGCTAGCCATCTGGTGTTGTAAGCCTTTGCTCCAGATGATTATCCCTGTTGAAGTGACACTCAAACCCTGTAACATTTCTACTGCTACATCAATTAAGGTTCCCCTTAAATCTACCTGCCTATCTTGAGGACTTCCTCTTCATGGATCATAAATTCCACCCCTCTACCCACCCTGCTTGGAGGGCTTATCTCCTTAACCAGATACATCATTTGGGTTTTGCATAATTCAGGCAACTATATGAGCATCATTTGGTAACAGAAAGAACACAAATCCTCATTTTTGTTTCTTCATTTTGAGAAATGTACTTGCTAGGGTCGGGGGGGGGGTGAACTAGCAGGCATGGGGAGGAGCATGTTTATGAAGCTAGTGCTTGACAAAAACAGCGTACATAATCAGGTTTAAAAAAAATTCTCCAGCCATAAAAAATGTTAAATTTGAATTATGACCTATATAAATATGAAAAATAATGCTACATTCTGATTGGAGGAAGTGATTTGCACAGACTAGGCATCATTGAGGAAGCTTCTTATCATAGAACAACTGATGCAATAAGAATGTATCTTTTTTTTTTTCTTCTAGACACCCCTCTGCCTATCTGTTTTCTAGATGGCCCTCTATTTTGGCCTTCCCATGATTTGTATTGGCATCTTCCTCTTCATTCTCTTTAGTAGTGCAGGCGCTGAAATTTGTGACAGTAAAGACTGATGTCAGATAAGACAAGTAACTTAATGAAATTTCATTTTCTGTATTTATGCAAAGAGGACTGCTGCAAAATGGACTTTAACTCACCAACATTCATCCTTATTCAGCCTGTTATTTAAGGTATGATCAGAGCATTTAATTTGTGCACAGAGTCTGCCTCACCAGTACCTAGACTGGTGGATACTCATCCCATGTAAAGTCAGCATTATCCTAGACCATCTTCCATTTTTCAGCAAAAAGATGTTTAGTATATTAAACTTGTAAAATACCAAAAAGAAAAAGAAAAAAAAAGAAATTATTAATGTTAAATACTGAAGTTTAAACATTGTGAACCACTCTTTGTAATACTGATCTTGGACAAGAGAAGGTCCATGCTGTGGGTACAGCAAACTCTTTAAGAGGTTTTTGACTGTCAGATCCAGTGAAGCTTGAAGGGTGTTAGACATGCAAGCTGAAACTGCAGAACTTGATAGATGAATAAGATATGGTGTAAAATATGCTGTAAGCAATAATGCTGGGGCACTTGTTTTCAACTTGGATGGCAATGACATTGCTTATGAAAGTAAAATAAAAACAATTGCTTCTAAACGAAATTGGGGTGGGAATCGGAGGATTTAAACTATTTATCATTTCAGTGTAGAGAATTCTGAAGAATATTCAGAGGTAGGGAACATGCAAAACACTTAGAGCTGATTTAGCAAATAAACAGAGTTAGTTTTCATGGCTGGAAGCCAGGAAAATGTGCAATGTGTGCATTGTCACACAAATAGTATTTTACGGGATATATTTTCATCAGCATCCACAGCTGCATTGCTACATTTCACACATTGGTGCTAAAATTAAGTTGCCTGCTATAACATAATATGATGTGTCCTTTTATGGAACCAAAGGAAGACAAAAGCAGTTTTAAAAGCATAGCATTTCTGAGTTCTACTCCTTTGAGCTCTTTACTAAGGAGGCCGAAACATAAGAAGATGAAGCTACAAAGAGTTTTCATGTTTCGTGCAAGAGTATGTTGACAGTGTGACATGGAAAGTAGTAAGATGTAGTGGGGAAACTGAGTATCAAATGAAGATTATTAAAGGAGTGTGTGTGTGTGTGTGTGTGTGTGTGTGTGTGTGTGTGTGTGTGTGTGTGTGTGTGTGTGTGTGTGGCAGTGGGCAGGTGCTGTACTGCTGCAAAGCATGAGCTGTGGGATGGTGCTTTCTGCTGAGATTAATGAGGAAGCATAGGAACAGACAAGAGACCATTATCTAACCATCCACAGGATGTATCTAGTTAAAAATAGGATCACCATGTTCAGAAGGCTACAGATACAGCATGGACTGCAGCATAACAGGAACTAGAATACATAAGGTGTCAAAACCCATGACTGAACACTGGAATGAACAGACTTGTACTCAAGATGCCGGTTCAAAGGCTGCATTGCAGGGTTGATTAGGTTAAATATATTTACCCACAACTTCACTGAGCACACAGGAGCACCAAGTGACCAAAGCAAATACCAAAATCCCCAAGTATGTAGAAGTAGTAAAACAGAACTTAATATGGTGTGTACCAAGCACAGCCAGGGAACCAGTTAAGCACAATACTCAAGGAGATGATGACCAATGGCATGCAAGTTTAACGGGTGGTATACATGGGACACCTTTCCACAATGATGTCATTACAGATTTTCTACTAGTTTTGATGACGCAATGTCAGCATCCCATGAATGATGGCATCCATCTGTATATCAGTGTAATCCTTCTTCTGAGACACTTCCAGTAGTTGCAACAGTCCATTGATGGAGTACTTGAGTAATTCCTGGAGGCATCTTTTGCACACCTCCACATGATACTGCATAACTGGTAAATCTGGCAATGTCACATAAAGAATTAACCATATGTTGGGGAGATACCAAAATGCCAGTATTCTTTTTTGGGGACCCTGGTGCTATACTGTCAGGGTTTGCTAAGGATGTAGTAATAACAAACCACTCGCGGATGGGTGCTGAGACATAGTATGTTGTGGTCTGCAGCTTGTTATATGCCTTTGTATATGTTGTAGATGTAGGAAGGTCAGTGCCTGGAAGAGGCATCTTGTAGGATAGTGTTGTTGCACAGAGTTTATGGCTGCCTTCCCATAATCCAGCATTATGAAATCTTGACAAAGTCTGTCCATGTTCTTCATTTAACATCTAAAGTTTAGTGCAGAGTGCATAATAAGTGATCCGACTCTTCCATGTCCTTAACTAGCGGCGCATTTCTAATATTCTTACTGGTTCCCAGTAGACCATGGATGGCCTGTATTTCTCTGCAAACACAGGTGTTGGTGAGAAATGTTCCCTCCATTAGGCAATAAGTGGAAATCTCCAGGTCATGAATTTTGTACATTGCTCTCAGCATCAGCAGGCTGCTAGGTTAGTCCTCCTGGTTAATGTGCCACAAAATGAAGATGCTAGCCTTCAGTAGGACATCTTCCAGTGTAATAGATGTCGGGGGAGGGAACCGTGGCCATTTCACTGCTGCAATCTTGCTCCTGCAATGTTGTGTGATCTGTTGTAGACACTGTTTACTTCA
Source organism: Protopterus annectens (assembly GCF_019279795.1). Taxonomy (NCBI): domain Eukaryota; kingdom Metazoa; phylum Chordata; order Ceratodontiformes; family Protopteridae; genus Protopterus; species Protopterus annectens. The sequence continues at coordinate 675,034,632 of NC_056737.1, forward strand.
TACGTGTTGCAGTATCTCTCCCTCTGCACTGGTAGCACAGAGCTGGTACAGGATGGTGAGTCTGTTCTTTGCAATGTTAACGGTCTTCTTCAGCATGTTAACAGATTCATTCACATGTACTTACATTATATCAAGGCATGGTGGTGTGCTGTACTCCCCTTCCATTCTCCTCTTTCAGCTAGACAAATGTAATTGACCTTCCTCTTCAACCTGACCCATGCTTCTGGACCACAGCATCAGTATCACTGCCTATTCACTATCTTCTGCACATAATAGTGGTAGCCTTCAGTAATCAGTTTTGGATTTCCTCTGTGTATGTTTGTGCCAGTGTACATCTGCCTTGGTGGTCTCAGTGCCGTAATACCTGGCAGCTCCTCTGTCGAAATATAGCTGTAACTTCCTTGTTCTTTCTCTTCTATACACTCTACTCCTTAACATGTTTTACAATGAGCTCCACTCCAACTGTCCACAGCTAGAGCGCTGTCCTGTCCGTTGATCTGTATTTAGGACTGGAATCCGCTTTCCAGCAGATGTTCTCCGTGTTTCACTGTTACAGTCATCGTACTTGGGCTGTCTGCCTGCAGGTAGCCCTCAGTTGGCCTGAATACCCGAGACTTAGTATTTCTGCGACGGATGCTGTCGCTCCAGGACTGACGTCAAGTCGTCAGGGGTATAAAAACAGGCAGCTGATGCCATTACCCCAGTCTTTCTTGCCGAAGAGCCTGAAGCAGAAGCAGTTTGCAAGTGCTGGTCGGCCGCTACATGAATTTTTGTTTACGAATTTAATAATCCTGAAGTCTTCTAAAGCTAAGTACCCCATTGGGGATCCTTTTTTCTTGCTCTAACCAATGTCAGAAAAAGGTGACAATTGTCTTGACTGTAGAAAGCAAATACCTCACAGAGATTTTCATTCTTACTGCGTCACCTGTCTAGGCCCAGACCATGACGCCCCTTGCTGTCGGTTTTGTGCCTTATTTAACGCCCAAACCATTCTTCGTCTGGCTCTTTGTCGCTAAATTCTTTCGCTGTCTATCTCTGTATTCTGAAATGGCTTCGGTAAGCCATCCAACTACCGATATTCCGAAAAAATGTAAAGATAGACAGAGACAGACCGCATATGTCTAAAACTGCCAACAATGCTTCCGTTAAGCTAGTCGCCAAGCCACCAGTACTCAGTGAGGTGCTTTCGCAGCCCCTGATGCCCGCTTCAGTGGATTCGCAGGCCTCTGCTGTGACCCATTCGGAGTCCGGTATGCCACGAGACTCTTCTTTGACTATGGAACCTGCGGATGTTTCTACCTTTGATGGGTCCAGAGCCGCTGAGCAGGCACCGGCTTCTGAGGCAGTTATTTGCTCAACCGATGTTTGACTCAAACCGATGACTTTTATAACCAAAACTACCGAGTTTCTTAGGCCCAGAGTACGAACTACACCTAGAAAACCTGACGACCAAAGCACATGCACCTGCTCCCATGCCACAAAAACAAATGCTTAGAATGGCTGAAGACTTTATTACGCTGATTAGGGGAAGTCAGCCTTCCCCTGCTAAGAGACGGAGTCCAGTCCCCTTCAGCTTCTACAGACCAGGAGTCCGATGACTCTGAAATTTCTGATTTATGAAGACATGCCCTTATCTGCTTATGAGGATTCAGATGCAGAGGATCCATTCCCTCTGCCTCCCCTCCAGAGGATTTTTCTTTTGGTGAAATATTGCTTACCTTATGAGAGCATTTCCACTGGGAATGCCAAGATTATCCTCAGTCCAAAAAGAGACTCAGATACTTTACCTCCTGCCCCTAGGAAACCAGTCGGGTACTACAGAGTACCTGACACTCACAAATTTATTTTCAAGAATCCTGCTGCTGACCCATTGATAATTTCCCAGGGGCCTAAAGGTATCAAGGCTACTATGGTCAAGAATCCTGCCCCTTCGAACAGGGATTCCAGAGCTTTGGACAGATGGAGTAAGAAGGTATATACCTCTGCAACTCTTGCTATTAGGGCATTGAATTGTCAGTTTCACATGCTGAAGTACCAGCAACATGTTGTGGAACTTATTAAACAAAAAGTGGCAACATTTTCAGACTGCAGAAAATAAAAAACTGCAGGAGCTTATGCACTCTGCAAGCCAAGTCAGCAAGCATACTTTGCAGTGTGGCTTTGACGCCTAGAAGCATCTTGCCGGGCAGCTGTTACTGGTTCGGTACTGAGAAGACATGCTTGGCTGAAGGAGCAGACATTGACAGACCATGTCAAATCAAAGTTACTAGACGCTCCTTTGAATAAGGATGGTTTGTATGGCACCAAAGCAGAAGAGGTTCTTAAAAAGATGGAAGAAAAAGCTAAGTCTATGCAGACTGTAAAAGAATTCTTACAAGTGCAACGCCCTAGATTCAGTAGACATTGCCCTTCCAAACACTGGTCCTTTCCAGCCCCTCCAGGTCTTCTCAAACCAGACCATGGGGAAACAGACCACCCAGACTACAGTCTCAGGGTATGCGGGGATCTAAGCAATGGAGTGCCCCTACCCTTAAAGCAGGGAGTGGTAAGCCACCTTCTTATGGAAAAACCTCACAATGACTTCTTTACTCCACTCCCCAGCCCTACCCAGTTGCTTGTGCCCCTAGGAGGAAAACTTGCCCTTCATGCAAAAAACTGGATGTCCATCACTCAGAACTGGTGGGTCCTCAGCATTGTATCCCAGGGGTACAAATTTTGCTTCCATTCACTGCCCCTAAGCGGGTTTCCAGACCTTCCTCCAAACCAGTGGGCAGAGGCTCAAAACCAAGTACTTTCCATACTCAATATCAGAGCTATCCAGCCGGTTCCAGTAGAACAGATGGGTCAATGATTCTAACCCAGACTCTCCTGGTACCCAGGAAAGAGGACTCTTGGTGCCCAATCCTGGATCTTTCCATTCTCAACACCTTTCTGGTGGTACCAAAATTCAAAATTCTTACATTGCAACAGCTTCTTCCTATGCTAGCCAAGGATGCCTAGTTAGTCACTCTAGACTTAAAGAAGCCTATCTGCATATCCCCATAAGGGAATCATGCAGGAAGTATCTACGTTTCAGGGCAGGGTCTATGCATTATCAATTCTCTGCACTTCCCTTTGGCTTATCTACTGCACACAGAGTATTCACAAAATGCCTGGCTCTAGCCATTGCATACTGCAGGCAGATAAATATCCAAATTTACCCATACTTGGATGACTGCCTGATTCAGGCAGACAGTCAGGAATTGCTGCTGCAGCAGCACCTGACATTTGTGAAAAACCTTCTCACCTCCTTGGGCTTACACCATCAATGAAAATAAATCAAACCTGGTACCCAGTCAAAAGACTGTATTCCTGGGAGAAAGCTTGGACACAACTTCCCAGATGGCATTCCTCCCCTCAGAAAAACAAGTCTATCTGACAGACTACTTCAAACAAATGGCCACCAGAACCCAGCTATCGGCAAGAAAAATACTGCAAGCCCTAGGGTTCATGGCCCCGTGTATACTGCTGATTTCATATGCAAGACTGCATATGAGGAAACTCCAATGGTACTTCAAAAGTCTTTGGTGCCAACATTCTCAAGACCCAGAAACAGTCATTCCTATCATACCCTGTCTAAGGACAGAGTTCCTCTGGTGGGCAGAAGCATACAACCACAATAAGGGACTGCCATTTACTCAACCCCAAGCCACCCAGACCCAAACCACAGATGCATCAGATGCATCAGACTATGCCTGGGGGGCACACATGGATGGAAAATGTATTCAGGGCCAACGGAGCCCAAGTCAAAATCATCTGCACATCAACCAAAAAGAGATGCTAGCTGTACAGAATGCCCACACAGCTTTCAGATCCTTAATCATTCCAAGACAACTGCTAATAAAAACGGACAGCACCACAGTTATGCAGTACATCAACAAGCAGGGGGGAACCTTTCCTACCCACTCTGCAGGCTAGCCATGGCCCTGTGGAACACTGCCTTGGACATTCAAGTCCATCTGCAAGCTCAATTCCTGCCAGGCAAACTAAACTTACTGGCAGACTTGAGCAGAAATCTCATAGACCCACATGAGTGGCAATTGGAGCACAGCACCTTCAACCTTCTGATTCAGAAATGGGGGACCCCAGAGGTGGATCTCTTTCCCTCTCCCTACAACCACCAGCTCAGACAATTTTGCACCAGGAATCCTCACAGTAGGGCCTGGAAAGTGGATAAACCTCTCAATATATGCCTTTGCCCCTCTGCTCCTCCATTCAAGAGTATTACTCAAGATAAAGCAGGACAGACCAAGGACAATTCTGATGCCCCAAACTGGCCACACCAGCACTGGTACCCACTCCTGCCACCCAAACCAAAATCCATCCCTCCTCTCTCAGCAGGGGGCAGATTCTGCATCCACAACTGCAATCCCTAAATCTTGCAGCCTGGCTTATTCCTTGAATTCTCCCCCAGCAACCTTAAGCAAACAGGTGCTTGGCATCATTCATGAAGCCAGAAGACCCAGTACAAGAAAATCCTATGCTGATAAGTGGAAAAGGTTCTACTCATGGATTCAGTCTGAAGGAGAGGACACAACACTGCCCTCCCTGCCTCTTATCCTGGATTACCTAGCAGATCTTCTCCACAAAGGCCTGTCCTTCTCCTCCATTAAGATACATGCCTCAGCCATTTCTGCTTGTTACAACAGTGAGCCACCTCTCTTCTCACACGCTCTTATCAAACAGTTCCTGAGAGGGGCAAACAATTTAAGGCCACCAAGGAGTGCACCCACCCCTACTTGGGACCTTAACTTTGTATTGGAAAAGCTCACGCTTCCCAACTTTAAACCTGCTGCATAAGCAGAGTTAAAATTCCTCTCTTGGAAAACAGCTTTGCTTCTAGCCATCACTTCAGCTAGAAGAGTGTCTGAGCTACAAGCACTCATGGCTGTGGAACCCTATTTTCCATGCTGACAGGGTTTCCCTCAGGACTAACCCTTCCTTTATGCCCATAGTGGTGTCCAGTGTGGCTCTCGATCAATCCATCCATCCATTTGCCAACCTTCTTCCCTAATCCTCAAAATAAAGAGGAAAGGATCCTGCACTCCTTGGACGTGCACAGACAGCTCAGATTCTACCTTGATAGGACTAAGCCCTTCAGAAAGTCTGACCAGTTACTAGTTAGCTTTGCAAAAGGGGCAGAGGGCAAGGCCATTTCAAAACAACCCATTTCCAAATGGATAGCACACTACATCCATTTCTGCTACAAGCACCATGGGAAAACAACCTCTCAGGGCGTCAAAACACATTCCACTAGGGCAACATCTACCTCTACAGCATTTCTCAGTCTATACCAGGGATATCCTGGAGGCTGCTACCTGGAGTTCTGTACACACCTTCACCAAGCATTACCACCTGCCTATCTTTTCCAAATCCAGGGCAGGATTTGCTATAGCAATCCTGCAAGGCATACTAGCCAGCCCTAACTCTTCTTGACTGCCTCCACCCTTCTTCAGCTTTGGGAATCCACCCAAGTGTGATAACTGCAACAGTGAAACATGAAGAACATAGTACAGTTGTGTGCACTTGCCATAAATGTAGATGTTTGAGTGTATTCACTGTTGCATTCCTGGTTTCCCTCCCTTCAGCCCCCTGGTTCTCTCTCTCTCCCCTATCTATGGCTATTACTAACCCCTTCTGGGGTATTGGTATTTACTTTTTACTGGTGGTGTGTCCCCACCATAACCTAGCTCCCTATTTGGGGAGCTCCTGACATTTGGGACAAGAAAAACTGATGTAATGGCGTCGGCTGCCTGTTTTTATACTCCTGGCGACTTGATGTCAGTCCTGGAGCAACAGCATCTGACGCAGAAATACTAAGTCTCGGGTATTTGGGCCAACTGAGGGCTTACCTGCAGGCAGATAACACAAGTGTGATGACTGCAACAGTGAATACACTTTAACATTTACATTTATGGTAAGTGTACACAACTGTACTTGTGTGATCTCAAGTGGATTCTGGTTTCAGCTTTAAAATACCGCTTTCAGATTCAGGCAAGCGTGCCCATCCATGCAGCCACAGGGGTGTTTAAAGGTGTTGCAGTGCTGGCAGGGTACAGTAATGTTGCTTGCTATCTTACCATATGGGGGTCAAGAGCTTGTGAGCATCTCCATACCTGCCTGTGATTCAGCTGTGTTGCACGTGGAACAGCCTCTGTGGGAAACTGGCATTCGGTGCACTGAGCATGGAATTACAACAGCCAGATATTCTGACTTTGACCTTTTGGAGATGGTGGAAAGAAGTTGCACACTTTCCTGACTGCTGTTACTTGACAGTCAGGTTATTATTACCAGAGAAATGGTTTACAGACAGGTTGTCTACAAACTGAGTTGACTTGTACTGTCATCAGCCATTCCTTCTGGCATGTTTGCCTGCCCTGGATCTGTAGTATTTCCTATTAATTACATTAGTAAAGGGGCTAATACCTCCTTTGTATTCATGCCCCTATGCTTCACTATTTTTAAAATGAGTAGCAAAAAGTACACTTTTGAGACAGATGGGGAGGCATGACTCATCCTAGTATTCTTACGTAGAATGTCACAGATGAGTTGCACGTGGTTGATATGTTACACAGATATAAATGAAACTCGTCATAGAATGCTTTTTATCACCAAGTCAGAGTTAGAATTGCTGTCCTTTACTATATGTGGGGATCATAGTGCTTTGATTTGCACTTTTGCATTGAACTGGGATCCCAAATAAATCGGATCCCATTTCTAACACCACTTCACTGCATTTCCATTAGTCAGATTTCATAAAGGAAGGAGAGGTGCCAGCAATTCTAATCCATTATTTTTACAGAAAAGTGGTCTGGAGTAGTGTGTTTTTCCAGAGAAATGCATCCAGCCTTATCAGCTGCTTCTTGTATTGACTCCTTAAAGGAAGGAATGTCCATTGTGTTTACAGTATTCTTCCTTCTCCAAAAATGTTCCCTTTTAAGGTCAGGTTGCTGTGTCCTTGAGGCAGAACTGTGACTGCTCCACCCAAAGTCACCCATTGGTTTGCAAGAAACTTTTTGATGCCCATTGTAAAGTAATTTTCCAGTGTCTTACCAAAGTCCTTCTTCACCCAAATCTTCAGTAACTGGGGCAGCCTTCATGACCTGTCAATGTATATTGGTCATATCTGTCTTCCTCTTCAAGCATTATGGACTTCATGGCTTGCCTCAGGCTAGTTACCACCAGCAGGTTCTAGGTTTATTGCTATGACAAACACCAACTGGGTTTTAGTTACAGCTCATTACTACAGCCTGATCTCTGAGGTCTTGAAAAGGTGCCATTCTGACTCTGTACTACTGACCTCCCCTACTATATGGGAGAAGCTATTCTGAGGGGTGAACCCATCCTATAGAGAACCATCTGTTAGTTGTTCCCAGGATACCATCAATACCTCAGTCTTCCAATCCAGCTAAAGACTATGTGCTGGTAAGCTGACTGCGTAGCAGTTTCTATTGACCTGATTGTTCAGAACATAAGGCTTAGATCTGATGACATACCTATAAAGTCATTCATCAAACTTTTCCTCAAGGTGCTGTGGTACACTTATGAGCAGGCCTGTGTTTACGCATGGTATTTAATATGAACAATCTGTGGCTAGCACTGGAAGACCAATAACGTTTCACCACTTGGTTCATATCTGGAAAAGCATTCCAGCCTGTCAGGCCCCTCAAACATCATTCCCCATGTGAACACTGAACTTTTCCAATATGACTAAATAGTCAGTGGGTGCCAACATAGAAAGTACCACATTCTGTGTCAGAAGTGAAATATTCTGAATAGCTACTAAGAGCATATGCAGGTCTTTCAATTTGAAACTTGTGATGACGTTGAGACGAGTTTCCTCTAATGGTGTAAACTCCATCTACATGACATTCAGTCTCAGGTCTTTCCCGAGGGGCAGTTCTGAAATTGGATAGTGGGTGAGAGAGAGAGAGAGAGAGAGAGACCACCTTTGATTGACCAGCTTGATTCCAAAACCATTGCTGTGTGTACAGGTTAGAAGCGTTATATCTAGCTGGCACTTTTCTATGCCCTGCACAAGCTTTGATTCCCTGTCCAGCTGTGAGGTGATGTTCCATATCACAGGTGAGAAGAGATCACTGTAGTATCCCTTTAAGGGCAAACTGTGACTCATACTCTTTCTTTCATGATGCAACGTGCCTGCTTATTTGAAATGACATGTAAATGTATTTGTTTTTTGCTATGGTTGACTGTGTAGCCTTTTACAACTACAGAAAGTTGTCAGATGTAATCCACTGAAATCCTCAATATGACTATTTTGAGATCATAATGATGTGAATGAACGATGGCATAAGAAGCAGGAGTTCATAAGAGTATGAAAAATATATTCTGCATAATTCTTAATTTGTTAACCATACTTTTTATTGAAGAAAGTCCTGTTGCACATTGTCATCCTTTGCAGAGAAGACTCTAGGAGATGCACCTTCAAGAACAAATAATAATCAGGATGAAGGTATTCAGGCGTGTGTGTGTGTGTGTGTGTGTGTGTGTGTGTGTGTGTGTGTGTGTGTGTGTGTGTGTGTGTGATACAGAACAAAGGAATGACAGTCTGCCTTTTTTCCATTCTTGCATAATAAATTCTGTGGATGGCATTGACTGTTGTTGGAGTGGTTACAGCAGTCAAGTGTGACTCAACAGCACTAGATAGATGACGGAAGAAAGTACACAGTTCATGATGAAACAGCTAAAGACTGGCACGGTTGTCCTGTTAATAAGTATATAATCTGGAACCAAGTAAAGGTTGCCATGTTTTTTTCATAATACAGGAGACTCTGGTCATGTAGATAAAGGAAAGACCAGAAGAGATAATCTAGTTTCATTGTGGGTGATTGTGAGATAATCTAGTTTCATTGTGGGTGATTGTGAGATAATCTAGTTTCATTGTGGGTGATTGTGAGATAATCTAGTTTCATTGTGGGTGATTGAGAGATAATCTAGTTTCATTGTGGGTGATTGAGAGATAATCTAGTTTCATTGTGGGTGATTGTGAGATAATCTAGTTTCATTGTGGGTGATTGTGAGATAATCTAGTTTCATTGTGGGTGATTGTGAGATAATCTAGTTTCATTGTGGGTGATTGAGAGATAATCTAGTTTCATTGTGGGTGATTGAGAGATAATCTAGTTTCATTGTGGGTGATTGAGAGATAATCTAGTTTCATTGTGGGTGATTGTGAGATAATCTAGTTTCATTGTGGGTGATTGAAAAAGACACATGATCACTCCTCCATATAAATTTTGGACAAAATTTGCCTTGTCATTCCTCAGAGATTCTTTACATCACACAAAGCGGGAGTACATTGCAAAGCAGTAGAAGGCAATTAAATATTTACATTGTGTATTTAAACCTAGTATGACATTGAGTTAAGAAACAACAGGTTTTAACCAGCAAAATATTATAATGATGCTATAAAGCACGTTCGAAAATGGGGAACTACTTTAGAGAATGAATGTACCTAATCCCTTTTCTATTTTTTTTCCTACAAATTTAAGACTAAATGTTGAATAACAGTTTCTGCATTTGTTCACTGAGCAGTATATAATTACTGTGTTTGAGGAAGTTTGCTTAAGAAAACACACACTGAAATACCTATTATCAACTGAAGAGACAGGCTGTTTCTTGCAAAAGGCCAACAGTCCTAGCTACCTGGGAGTTTACTGTGTAATTTGTCCAGTAAAAGTTGTTTCAATATTCAGAAGTGGTCAGTCAAATACACATTTAGAATAGTGCACCGACTCAGATTCAGAGCTTATTTTTTATTTTAGTGACAGTACCAAAGAAGGGTAAACTTCTGTGTGGAGACATGCGTGAATGGGCATACCTTCGTTGAAGGTTGTGCGTCAGGGCTGGCAACTCGGCATGTAAAAATCTACTGCCGGTCATTAGCGGTCCGGAGTTCCGCTGTGGCGACCCCTAACCGGGAAAAGCCAAAAAACAACCACAACCAAAGAAGGGTAAACTGTGTATGAATTACACAAAGTTCTGAATGCTTGAGTCCATTTACATGGATGCCTGTATGTCTAGATTACTTTATTCCTCTGTTTGTGTGCACTGCCACCCTGTGGCATGATAAAGGTAGTGTTTTGTTATGCATTTAGACTGGCTAATTAGATCACTTTATTTGAATATGTGGAAATGTCCATTCTGATTGTAATTGCTTAGTTCAAGTATTTCAGAATAAGCAAACTGTAGGAAAAAACATAAAATATGTTAATAATATTGTGTTGGTTGCGTGGCTAGGCCCTGGTGATTGTTAGCTTAGGTATATACTTATAAATATTTCCCAGAGCTTAACAGCATGTTATCCCTTTTTTCTTTGCAGTCCAATACACTGGAAATATTTTCAAAGTGATGATTGTACACTGAGTTCCAGATATCCATGGGAAGAATCACATTGCTATGAAAGACTTTTATCTTCTCTTAGAATTGACCCTAGCAGAAAAGTGAGTATGTTGCAGTATTGCAAAGCTGATTTTTCCTTAATAAATGACCAAAGTGTACTGCACATGGTATAAATCACAAGGCAGAAAAAGTCAAGTCATTCTTCTTTCAAAATTTGTGTTCTAACTAAAATTGCATTCCATTTTTTAATGTTTCAAATTTCTTTGATTTTCTGAATGAAAATCTGGCCACAGTGCTTCATACAAGTGTTTTATTATTAAAATAAATTATCCACACAGGTAAAGTAAGTTTCTGGTTGCAGAAAATAATTAGTAAAGCAAGTTCAAGATGTAGTTTGGTGTTTTAATGTCTTAACATACAATGAGATACATCAGAAATGTTAAATACTTATTTTTGTAGCCACCCACTGTCCTGTCTTTGATAGGAATAGTACGGACAAGGATTTCTAGTTTGTGCTGCTTAACATTGATTTACAATTCTTAATTTGTGAAAATACTCACTGAAGGGAGGGCTCCACTAGCTTGGATACTGTTCTCTCTCTACCTCATATCTTCTTGATGTTATATTAGTTCAGGGAAAATGCGGTAATGCCATCTGAAGGTATTGCTTATGTTCCAGTCTAGCTTTGCTTTTGGTTTTACTGTTATCAGCTTTGCTTTTGGTTTTACTGTTAATCTGTGGTTGATGTGGAAGTTGAGCTTGAAACTGTTCATAGGTTTATAGGGCGATACTAGGCTATTGGCCCGGAGGCCCTTATGAACCTAGTCAAGAATTTCACCCATGTTCCCACAAAGTCAGCACCTGTTTTCCCTGTCCAGCAGAGAGACAGGTGGGATCCCAGGGGTATATTTTCTGTTTCCCATCCAGTCGTCCATGTTCCTCTTAAAGAGGGCTAGTAAGGTACTCTGCTTGACATGAAGAGGGAGTCTATTCCACAGATGGGGGAGCCATTGGGACACAAATCTGTTCTGCCAGCAAGTTCTATTAATGTCAGAAACCAGGTTGATATCTTGCATGCGGGTTGCGTGAGTGGAGTTTGACTTACAGATGTGCAGCGACTCCATCAAGGCTGAGTCTGAGACTGCCTTGTATGCCAGACACAGGTCATCTCTGGGCAGTCTGTACAAGAATGAGAAGAGGGACAGGGCTTTTAGCCTATCTGTATAGCATAGGTGTTTCAGACCCTGGATTTTCCTGGCCAGGAACCTCTGTGGTATCTCCAGCTGCTGCATGTACTTGGCAAGGTACATGCCAAAGGGGGCATTGTACTCTATAATGCGTCTGATAAGGGAAGAGTACAGGGATGTTATGACCTCCTTGTTTCTGGATGAAATACCCTTACTTATGAGGTGGGCCACGTAGAAAGCCACAATAGAAAGTGCAATGAAGGCAACGTGGTGGTCAAGTCAGGTTGCTATCAGCATGGGTTGCCATTTTCCTCAAAGGGGATAATGATGCATTTCTTGGCATTCAGTTTGAGGTTGTGCTTTTGTCACCAGTCATTAGTTTGGGTAAGGCCCTCTTGGAGGATGTTCACATCACTAGGGGAATTTGACAGTGCCCAGCTTGCAGACCTCTGCAAAGTTGGTCAGCCACGGACCACTGGTTTTGGCTTGCACCTCAGGAAAAGTATATCCCAAATAGTAGAGGCCCCAAGTCTGATCCTTGGGGTACGCCACTTGTTACTGGTCTACTACTAGAGATGGCTTCCCCTATTTTGACTGAATGGGTTTTATCAGTGAAGCCAGTTAGCTACCCATCTGGTAACATATAGGTTGATGTCTAGCTGGGAGAGTTTATCTGTTATGCCCAAGTGGGGAATAGTGTCAAAGGCTTTGACTAGGTCAAGATAGGCGGTGTGCATGGTCTTCCTCTCATCCATGGTTTTGGTGACTTATGAAGAAGGTGACCAAGTTTAACAGAAGTGATCTCCCTTTGATAAAACCAAACTGTGGGATCAAGTGTTTGGAGGTTGCCAATGTCCTTGTTTATAAGGTCCATGATAATGCGTTCCATGGCCTTGCAGATCAGGCTAGTTAGGCAGTTAATTGCCTGGGTCAGTGGATGCTCCATCTTTGTGTAGAGGGATGACAGTGGCCGTCCTCCATTCTGCTAGGATGAAGCCAGTGTACAGGCTTTGGTTGAATAGGGTGCCTAGTGGTGTTGAGAGCTCTTGCCTGCGTTCATGTAGGACACAGCCAGGGATGTTGTTAGGTCCCATGGAGGCTGTATTTGTTTGCCTTTGAGAGGGTATTAATGACCTGCTCCTGGTGATGAGGGGAGGGTGGCAGGTGTTGTGGATGTCCTGGGTTACTGATGGAGGGACGGGGGGGTGAAGTTTTCATTGAACTTGTCTGTCAGCAGGTTGGCTATATCTGTGGCATTTCTGTATGTGGTATTCTTGACCACCAATTCAGAGCAGATTTGGGGAGTTATCTTTGAGATTGTGGATGTATGCAAAGAAGGCCTTGTGATTGTCCTTGGTGGATGTGGCCAATTTGGACTCAAAGTTAGCCTTAGAGGATTTCACCACTGACCGTATTTGCTTGTTGAGACAAAGAAGAGATTGCTTCCAACTTGACACTTGCTCCTTCTTGGTCTTGGATAGCAATTTTTTCCTTTTATTATAGAGTCTGTTTATTGCCACTGTCCACCGGACAGGTTTACTCTTCCTTGAGGAAGATGATTTGGACCTTTCAGGTATTGAGTGCATGCAGCTGTATAGGTACTCATAGTTTTTTGGTGTAGGCTTGGACATTAGTGCTTGTTCCAACTGAAGGGATGGAGGCTGTCAGCTTTGGAAAAGTTTTTTTGTTTGACCCTGGCAAGGGGGGGAGGTCAGGGGAGATGATGACTTTGAAAGTGATTCCTTTCTGGTTGGCTCTTACCAAGAAGGATGACACTGTATGGGTGCTACAGTGGCTACTCATGTTGGTTAGTACCAGGTCCAGGGTATTTTCACCTCTTGTGGGGGTGTCGATCAGCAGATCCAATGCATTGGCATTGACAAAGTCAAGTAATCGCTGGGCATTCATGTTTGGGCTAAAATTGGTCTTTCACTTTATGGTTGGGTAGTATCACCCAGGATCAGGGTATAGGGTTGAATATTGATGGATTAAATCAAGTCCAGACAGGTGGAGTGGGCTTCCTGAGACATGGTTGTGGGTCTGTAGCTAGCTATGATTTCAATGGGTGTTTTGTCACTGCACCTGGAGTGTATCCTGTGTGTCATACTGTTTTACTAGCCTGGAGGTGTGTGTGTCTTTGATAAATATTGAAACTCCACCACCTTTGGCTTTGTACCCCTTCATTTGGGGTCTAAAACTATGGTAGGACAAGTAACCTGGTAAGTCTGGTGTGCTCTCCGCAGCCTTGAACCAGGTTTCAGTGATTGCACAAATGTCAGCATTTTCAGGGTGAGGAATGCTTGCAATGAGTGCAGTTTCATGTTAAGACTCCTAGTGTTCAGCAGCATGACCTTTAAATTTCGTTTAGAAGAATTTTTCACATTGGTAATTTTGTCCTCCTGACTTTGCCTAAAAAAGGCACTATGGGGGAGGCAAGAACCTTTGCCAGAAGCCTGAAGCCCAGGGGAGACAGATGAAGGCCATATCTGGCAAATCATCGTGGTCTGTCAATCATGTCCTCCCAGGCTGTTGGGTACTGGATCCCCTTAGAATGACACCAGAAACTAAGCCAGTTGTTAAAGTCTATCATTTTCTGTTTGGATTGAGTCATCATTCTGAGTGACAGTAGGATGCTGCTTAAGGCTAGGGGTATACCTGCCAGGGACACATATTCAGCAAGCTCAATCATGTCTCTCTTCATATAGTCCCAGAGAGGTACATCTTACGTCATTCACACCGACATAGACCATGACAGAGTCATAACAGTACCTTTTGTTGAGAGACTTGAGTGCGTGAGTGATATGGTGGATTCTAGCACATGACAAGCAACTTATGACTTTCTTCTTGTCTAGCCTGATGTGGGGCACATCTGTGTCTCATGATAGCGTCTCCTATGACTAGTATGTTGGGTTTGTGGCTGGGCCTTAGAGGCTGTGAGACACAGGTATGTGTACTATGTGTGGTTCTTGGTGCGGTGGGTTATGATGTGCGTGTGTGCTTTTGCCTCAAAGGTCTCTTTTGTTTAGATATGTTTTTGTTAAGAACCTCTGCATATGTAGGAATGTACTGTACAGTTGTGGGTGGTGTTTGTGCAGACATCCTTCTCAGTGCCAGATGTACTGGCTTGTGATTGAGACAGCAAGGATTCTAGGTTCTTAATGTAATTACATCTCTCACATATTGTCCTAGGTGTTAGAAAAAGAGGGCTGTCTGTGTACATGAGGCAATTGCCACACTGTCTTAGGATGCCTATATAAACCATAATAGCAGGAGTAACCACAGGAAAAAATGGCCATCCATGGTTGTCAGAATCTCTGGAAGAGAGGTCAGGGATAGTAGAATTGGGTACTAGAATAGAGTACCTATAGGTGTGAGTAGGGTTGGATAAAATCAACACAGTAGTTGCAAGGGAGGTTGGCAGTTGCACAGGAGTGCTGATAAGGGAAAAAATGCAACTAAGATACCTCACAATGGATTAAAACAGTGCAGCAGCAATGCGCAAACAAGCACGACACCCTGCAAACATGGGGTTTAGATACCAGAAAAGATGGAATAATCTAGAAGCTCGGCTTACTACCCAATCCTGCTAGCCCCTGCACTTTCAACCAATTACTCATGATACAGAAGTTCAGGCAGCCCTGTTACTCTCGCTTACACAGAAGACAAGCCCTTGCCAGCATAAGATAGCTGCCGGAAACACATGAAACTCAACAAGCAAAACAACCAGGCCTCTATCCAGACTATGCTGCCTGACTAGAACACAGAAACTTCACAAAAAATGTACAGAAAAGCACAGAGCACTCACAAACAGAAAATACAACTCTCAGTATGAAAAAAGCAGTTTACAGTTAAGTAATTCAATAAAAATGCAATTACAGTAATGCAACACTATCTAGCAATGAAATGCAGTTAAAACAGCATAAACAGTACAAAATGCAATGAAACAGTAAAAAAAGCTTTATAACAGTGCAAAATGTAGTAGACTAGCTGTATAACACAACTATAAGCGTTAAGAAGTGCAATTCAGTGAAATGAATGTAAAAAAAAACTTATTCTGCTATTGGAGCCTCAGGGAATTTCTGCTATGTCACAGTGATGCATCATCGCTCCTCAGCCTGGTATTGAACTGAAGTTGTGCAGGCCCTTGAACTGTTGCCACCACTCTGTAGTTCTTGACCAGACGGTCTCTGTACTCATCAGACAGTGCCATATATAGTTGGTAGAGACAATGGAAATGAACAAAATTACAGAAGTTGATTTACATTTGAGTAATTGTTTAGATAAGAACATTTTAATAACAAAAGGGCAGTTTTAAATTTGAAGATGATGACAATTCAGTGCTGCTAGATGAAGAACAGTATTTGTGACACGTATGTAACTGATCTGCTAGGATGTCACTAACGTTTCAGTAATAAGTTATTTTAGTTTCAGATTCTGAGGACTGGAGAAAGATATCTAGAAGTAGTGCAATGACCGAGTACGCCAGAAGTTAAACTTGAAAGAAAGCTCTTTGAATGAGGTGTTGGGAGGAAGGTTTGTCTTTGCCAGGAGGTGCAGCAGTGTCAGAGCTGATTTTATTAAAATGGGGCTACAGGAGGTGAAGCCCCATATATGTGGGTTCTTGGGGGTTACCTCGCAGAAAAAGTCAGGGGTCAGAACACAGTGTTGTTTTGCATTACTTCTTTTCTTTTCCCTGGTTTTGATCATTAACCATCCATCCCACTTCATTTGAAGAGCCTCTTCATTCTTTCAGAGGAGAGATCCCTACAGCTAACTCATTCTTCCTTCAGGGCAAGGGATGACTGTTGAGAGTGGTGTTTTCATTCACAACAGGGAGTCAGAGTTTTTATCTTAAGCCCTAATCATTCCCAGTCTACTTCCCCATGGCATCCCCAGTTAAGAGTGTACAATGAGCATATGTGATGGGTGAGTCTCTCATTTTTGCAAGAAGTATCCCATCAGTGACCCTATTCCCTTGAAAGGCAAGTGTTTTCACTGATCTCCAATCTCTACCAAGGATGCTACAGAGTCTCCAGTTTGGACATGTACTGTCCACCCCCCACCCCCAAGAGAGTTGTGCAGAAGGCATAATCATTTCTGTCTTTACCAGGCCTGGTTGTCCATCTCCTAAGCTGCTAATGGAATTTTGTCCTGTGGGTCATAGTCAATGTTTTTTCTTTCTGTGTCAATAGAGTTGCCATTAGCCACATTACTTTTGAACAATACCATTGAACAATACAATTTTTAACAGAAGTATTTCTGAGCCCCCAGCCCATCTTACAATACCTGCTTACCCTAACCTTACCCCAACCCTCTACACCTTACCTTACACAAACCCTTTCTATGTCACTATTAGCATTCAGCCAAATTCAGTCTAAATGTGATGATGGGACTTTTCTTTTAAGATCACAGAAGGAAAATGTTTTACTGTTGCAATCTTTCTGTATTTTGCTAGGTTTGGTTTTCAGTAACTGATGTTTTGATATGCTGGCGTCGGTCATATATATGCATGCACTTATGTATACACACACACACACACACACACACACACACACACACACACACACACACACACACACACACACACACACACACACACACACACACACACACACACACACACACATATGAGAGCGACATAAAGATTACATTACATTTCCTTAGGAATGAGAAAGAATTGTTCTGTTGTATCTAACAGAGGGCAGAGCTTAGGAGGAAGGTGATACTCCATAAGAAGTACCGAGGAGAAAACTATCACATTAATCAGACCTCCATATAAACCAGATACTGGTGAACGTGCCTTCAAATGACTATGCCCGGCATTATGGAACAGATTGGCTGGAATATCTGAGTTCAGAAAAGCCTCCTCTGAACACTTGCACAATGTAAACTCAGTGGAAGTGGTTTAGGGACAATGGTTATCCTCTTCATTTGCTATCAAAGAGCACACTACTCCCGGCAAGACAGTCGCAGTAAAATGTTGAATTCTAAAATGATGCTACCTCCAGCATGACTGTCTTCTCATGTCCATTATCCTAAATGTTGTTTTGCTTATTTTCAGAAATGTTGAAATTAAAACTGGACTTTATGTATATACTTTAATTACACAACTTTGGTTTTACTGTTAACGCTGTCTTTGCAATGTTACTCCATACTTAAGACATTTTAATATGCATAAGGATTTGCAACAAGTATGTTTTCTCCAGTACTCTTAAAAACATTTTATTTTGCAGTTGCTTTTTATGTATAGTATGCTTCTTGAATATTGTGCTGTTTGCTTTTATTTCTGTACTTTTGGATTGTGGCTGAAGAGGGTGTTTGGACCAGCCCACCTACCCAGTTACCAAATAGTAAATAAATAAATAAATGGAAAAAAAAGGTTAAAAACTAGAGTTAGGATGTGATACATTGCCAGGATTTCTGGTATAGAGGGATAAAGCCGTGACTTTGACCAAGGAGACCTGGGATCATTTAGCAACTTGGGCAGTTGACAGAGCACGCAGGTAAGATGTTGGGAGTGGGGCAGTGTACTGCATAAATCCCACAGAGAAAGGGCTGGGATGCAGATAGGTAACCTGTGGGTGGCAGTTAAGCTCACCAGTTCACTGATGGGTGGTAGTCTTCAGGCTTTTAAAGCGGGTATGCAGGAGTGTGCAGTCATAAGGTGAGGCATTGTGGGGGTTCTGCAGTGATACAGATCCCATGTCCCTACACCCAGAAGTGGGATTAGGCAACTAGAATGCCTTCAGTTGCCAGGATGCTTCATCAATCAAGGTTTGCAACACTAATCAGACCATGTTATCACCCCACCCCACCCCCATGATAGGTGAGCTGACAAAATATTGCTCATTGATTCTGTCTACACAGATGACGCCTCAGGATCCAGGACTGCTAACTGAAGCCAGGTCTTCTGGGCTCCATTCCTTCTCACTGTGACAGCAGCTCTGCAAAAATTATTTTTGCTAGGCAAATTTAATTATGCCTCATCATAAATTTTTATTCATCTGCCTCTTCCAAGAAAACATGCCTGGCAAAGGTCCCTTTTCTTAAAATTGTGGTGTCAGCTTTGTGTGTTTCGGTTTGTGCAACACAGCACCTCCAGCAGAACTACCACTACTTATGTGTAGATGGCCCTGCTTACACCTCTTAATGTCTGTGCAGATTAATTTCCTGTCACACAGCATTTGTTCTTGACGTGTTATCCATCCAGTTGTAAGACCACATTTTTGACCAAATCTGTATATGCAGATGCTGATATTGGCAGTACAGTTTTTACAGTGTTATGCTCTTTCCTGAGTATCCATCCTTTTCTATGATTTTCTCATCTCACCAGCACCACACACATGCATTCTTAGTTTGCAACACAGTACTACTCCTTGTTGATGCATTTGGCTAAGTTCAAGACAACTGTGTGGTTTTCACATCTGTCTGCTTTGATCAGGCAGTGTGCCCCTGTCAAAGCCAGAGAGAGACGTGTTGTGGGTAAAACTGCTTTGTTCTAGGCTGTGTGTGTGATTGGCTAATAATTGTCGTTACTACAGTTTACATTGCACTGTGTCCTTTATCCACCCACTTTCCTGCACTCTGTGTAATATGCCATTTAGTTCAAAATACAAATGTCAAGAATGTTCTCAACTCAGTGAAAACCACTTGTATCTCAGTATTGTGGATTTATGTCAGTGTTGATTTATGCAGAAGTTAATAAACTCCTGTGTCCTGTATTTTTTTTTTCTCAAGAATGTTGCATCATTTATGTTACTGTAGCAGTCAGTGATAAAAATAGCCCTGTTGCATCTAGTTACCCTTCACCCTACCAGTTCCTTCTGACACTGTAGCTGGAGAAAGTGTCATATCTTTACTGTTCAGTAATTCAAAATATATTTTATTTTTGTATTTACAACAATTTAATACTGAAATGTTTAATGCCTGGTGTCTTCATTCAGTTTGAGATCCATTCTTAATGCGATGTTGGTGTGTCAGTGTACCCGCTGCTCACTGGTATCAATAGCAATGCCTGTGATCTTTGCTGACAGCCTGCGGAAAAGAAAATATGAAGTCGTGTAGGGACGTCTGTTCTTTAAATGCTTTTCTCTTAAGTACCCATTACATCATGCAGCTGTGTGTTGGTTTAGTACCAGTTTTGCTGACACTGCAGTTGATTTGTTGCCGCTTCCTTTTCTGTAGTGGAGGACTTGAGGTTCTGGCCCTTTGCATTATGTTCCTGTCCTAAATGGGAAAGCATGTTGCAGATGCGCATGTTGAGGGTTTCCCTGACTTACTCTACATTGTATTTTAGTCACTGGCTTATATGTTTTAGTATTTCTAGCTCTCGCTTACCCTTTTAAATCTTGAAATGTGCACAGGAAGCTGCAGTTTGACTAAAACTGTTCTCTGGGTCACTGTGCCTCAAGCTGCGATGGAAACGCGAGTACAAACCTGTGCAGTGTGCAGATTGTTGAGACAGTGGTGTTAGTGAGCACAGTGTTACTAATTTCTACACTAGTGAACATATTTCTGACTTGTTACTTAATGAAACAAATGTAAAACATAATTTTCTGTCTGTAAAGATGGGCATACAGTGTGTGCTGGGAAATTTGTAGCTACTAGTGGATTTTTCATGCACAGAGTAGGACACCACTGTTTACTAATTTTGTTTTGGAATGTTTGTAGCACTGTGATATTAAAGTTGTGTTGACCGTTGAATGCTTTATTTTTGTGTATGTGTGTGTGGGGGGTATACACACACACACACACACACACACACACATATATATATATATATATATATATATATATATATATATATATATATATTTTTTTTATTATTATTATTTATAAAGAATCCTTTCATCAGCTGTAGATGTACAATAGTTTCACACATGCCTCATCTGAAGATTTCTAGCCTGTTACCAGGTGAAAATCCATTGCATATGTGACAGAGCAGTTGTAGGAGCAGAACAAAGCTGTTACTGACTGCCAAGCAGAATATACTAGCCACTTTGGGCTGTATCTGACAACAGGAAGATGGTGCCTTGACCTCAAATATGTTGTATAAGAAGACAGTTTTGGTTAACTTTGCTTTCAATTTTTAATAGTTACAGTTCATAGGAACATGCTGGCACTATTTTACTGAAAGATGCCAGAAGTGCATGGCAGTAATCTTTAAATCAGCAGCATTGCTGTTGTAACTGTATCACAATAGTCACAGGGAAGGGCTCATGTTGTAAATGTACAATTAGCCCAATGGTTGAAGGATGTCCTAACGTAGTACCAAGTGTTAGTGGGCAACTTCTGTGTGCAGTCATTGGGACACAGACATCTAGTTCAGGTTTAACTAAGTAAGCCTGTGAGTACCTAAACTAATACAGCTCAGACAGTTTCAGTAAAGTCATTGCAGAACAAAGCATGAATGCTCATCAGATTTTTATTTCCTCGAAACTCCAAATATCCTTGACTCACTGCCTGACTGTGGTATAGATGGATAAAGCTCTAGCTATGATCCAGGCAACTTAGTTCAATTAGCAGGTTTGGCGCTGCAAGAGCTGGGCTGGGGGAGATGGGAGTGAGTAAAAGTTGCTGGATGTTCATCTTGTTACCATGCTGCAGTCATCACACTTGGGTTATCCTGCCGTCAGGCGGTCCCGCAGTCGGCCCGAATTCCAAAGTCTTGGTCCAGCGTCAATTGCTGTCGCTCCTTCCCTGACGTCAGTGCGCTAGGGGTATATAAGAGGCATCTGACGCCATTTTCTTCAGTCTTTCTTGCTGCGCAGTGCCCGAAGCAGAAGCAGTTCCCAAGTGCCGGTTGGCCGACACCTGAGATTTTCGATTTGAATTTCAGTCAGAAGTCTTCAATAAAGTTAAGTACCCCATTGGGGAGCATTTTCTTGCCTCAGTCCAATGTCAGAAAAAGTTAACAATTGCATTTCTTGTGGGAAGCAAATACCTCATAAGGACTTCCACTCCTATTGTATTCCTTGCCTAGGCCCAGACCACAATGTCACAGGTTGTCGGTTTTGCGCTAGGTTTAATAAATGAACGATCAGCCGTTTTGACTTCGCACGGCATTACTTTGGTAGTAAATTTAATTATATCATGCCGTCAGAGCAGCCAACGACCGCCATTCATAAAAAAACGCAAGGATAAGGACAGGCAGCCTTGGAATAAGCCAGACCCCGAGGCCTCAGCTGGGCCTGTCGCCGGTTCCCCGGTTTTCAGTGAGGCACCTACGCAGCCCCTGACGACCACAGAACTGGAACCCCAGACAGCTGCGGATTCCCAAGCGGAGTCTACTAGGCTGACACAGCCATCTACCGACACCGGAGCAAAACTAGACACCGGTGCAGTGGAAACACCTTCAGTTGCAGAAGGTGTCTTCAGACCGACTACACTCACCATTAAATCTTATGCTAAGCTTAAAACTCCTGTAAAACCTAAGAAAACTGTACATCAGTCTACAGTTCAAGGCCCCATGCCTAAGAAACAGATGCTTAAGATGGCTGAAGATTTGATTACCCTTATCAGGGGTTCCCACCCCCCTCCTGATAAAAGACCAAGACAAGAGGAGGATTATGCATCATCTGACCAAGTTTCTCTCTCCTCAGATTCTTCTGAGGAACAGGATTACACTTTTCCACCTTATGAAGATTCTGATGCTGAAGAGTCTATTCCCTCAGCATCTCCCCCTGAAGACTACTCTTTTGGGGAAACTTTACATACCATGAGGGAACATTTCCACTGGGAAGGCCAGGATTACTCAGATTCTAAGAAAAGGCTCTGAGAGATGTTCTTCGTGTTTCACTGTTGCAGTCATAACTGTAGGGTGCTCCTGCCGGCAGGCAGCCTGTGGTCGGCCAGAATCCCAAAGTCTGGGTCCGGCGTCGGCTGTACAAGCTAGTACCCTGACGTCAGTACGCTCTGGTACATAGCCCTCAGCCGACGCCATCTTCCCCAGTCTTTCTTGCCGTGCGGTGGAAAGCAGCTCGCAAGTTGTTGGTTGGCGATTTTCGAACAGCGTATTTGGTTGTTGTCGGTCCGAAGTTCTTACTTCTCTTCTCAAAGCTAAGTACCCCGTTGGGGAATCTTTTTCTTGTTCCTCCGATGTCAGAAAAAGTTAATAATTGTATAACGTGTGGAAAACAAATACCTCATAAAGATTTCCACTCTTACTGTCTACCTTGCTTAGGCCCTGACCACGATGTTTCTTGTTGTCGGTTCTGTGCCAGGTTCAATTCTCGTACTATCAAGCGCAGGTACGATTGGGCTCTAAATTACTTTGGCAGACGCTTCAATTATAGAATGTCGTCGGACACTACCGAAATTCAAAAGAAGCGCAAAGACAAGGACAGGCCTCCGAGGTCCAAACAGGACTCGTTGCAGCTGGAGCCAGCGTCCGGTTCGGCTGTCATCAGTGAGGTGCTTTTGCAGCCCCTGTCGTCCACCACTTCTGAACCGATGGCCGATACGGACTCAAATGGGGAGCCATCAAGGCCTACTATTTTATCTGCTGCAGGACCTTCGGACGTCGCTCCCTCAGATGGGTCCAGAACCGCTGTGCAGGTACCGGCTTCTGAGGGGGTATTCAGGCCTACTCACATCACTATAGCAAAGGCAAAGACAAAGACTCCTGTTAAGTCTAAAGCTCCTGCTCAAGCTACTTCTGAATCTACTCCCAGGACACAGAAGCAATTGTTAAGGATGGCTGAAGATTTGCTTACAATGATTAGGGGTTCTCACCCCCCCCCCCTGAGAAAAGGCCTCGACAGGATGTTCCTCTGGATTCCTCTGACCAGGCTTCTATATCTTCTGTCTCTTCCTCTGATCAGGAATATTCTTTTCCTCCTTATGAGGATTCGGATGCTGAGGACTCCTTGCCCTCTGCCTCTCCGCCTGAAGATTTTTCTTTTGGGGAAACCTTACATGAGATGAGGGAACATTTTCATTGGGAAGGTCAGGATTATTCTGCTTCCAAGAAGAGGCTTAGAGAATTCCTTCTTCTTCCTCAACATAGGCCTTTGGCTATCCCTCCTGTTCTTGACATTGTGGATGATGCTTTTTCTGAGGCTAATTTGAGTCCTGATTCCATGCCTCCTGCTCCTTCTAAGCCTGATAGATTTTATAGGGTTCCTGATTCTCATTTGTTCTTATTTAAGAATCCTTCTGCGGATCCTGAAACTATTTCTCAGGGTTCTAAGGCAGCTAAAGTTGCTACTTCTAAAAATCCTATTCCCTCTGAGAAGGATTCTCGTGCCTTAGACAGGTGTGGTAAAAAGGTATATACTTCTGCTACCCTTTCTGTTAGGGCTTTAAATTGCCAGTTTCATATGTTTAAGTATTAGCAATTTCTTTTGTCTGTTTTAAAGCAAAAGCTTGCTTCCCTTCCTGCATGTGCAGAAGATAAGGAACTACAGGATGTATTGCATGCAACTGAACAAGTGAACAAACATAGCTTGCATTGTGGTTTTGATGCTTTGGATGCTTCTTGCAGGGCCGCAGCCTCTGGTACTGTTATCAGGAGACATGCCTGGCTTCGTGAACAAAGTTTATCGGAACAGGTTAAGGCTAAATTATTAGATGCCCCTGTTCAGCATGATGTTCTTTTTGGATCTAAGGCTGAGGAGGTTATTAAAAAGATGGAAGAAAAGGCAAAATCTATGCAAACTGTGAAAGATTTTTTGCAAGTTCAGCCTCCTAGATTTTCCAGGAATTGGCCCCCCAAAAATTGGTCCTTTCCCACGTCTGACAGGCCTCAAAGGGGAAGATATAGACGCTCCAGAGGTCGTGGTCAAGCACAGGCCTCATACAGATCTAGACAATGGACTGCTTCTTCACCTAGAAGGGGAGAAGACCGATCCCAATCTCAAAGAAAGCAAACTCAATGACTCTCTCGGTTGGGCTACAGGACCTCTTTACCTGGATGCCCCTCTCGGAGGAAAACTTTCTCTTTTTTTACAGAAATTGGACTCGTATTACCCAGGACAAATGGGTATTGGACATGATTTTAAAAGGCTACAAATTCCACTTTCATACTTTGCCAAGGGCTATCGGTTGGCCAGATCTGCCAAGACATCAATGGTCAGAGGCCTTAAATCAAGTGGATGCTCTTCTGGCCATGAGAGCCATAGAGCCTGTTCCACTCTCCGAGATGGGAAAAGGTTTTTATTCAAGACTGTTTCTGGTTCCAAGAAAACAAAGCTCATGGAGACCTATTCTGGACCTTTCTGTGTTAAACACCTTTTTGGAAATTCCAAAATTCAAGATGCTTACTCTGCAGCAGCTAATTCCAATGCTCTCTCAGGACGCCTGGATGGTGACATTGGACCTAAAGGAAGCCTATTTACACATTCCCATCAGGCAGGAACGCAGGAAATTTCTCAGATTCAAGGCAGGTTCGAGACACTTTCAATTCTCTGTACTGCCCTTTATCTACTGCGCCCAGAGTCTTTACCAAGTGCCTGGCACCAGTAGTGGCTTATTGCAGACTTCAGGGGATTCAGATTTACCCCTATTTGGACGACTGCCTTATTCAGGCAGACAGCAAGGATCTTTTACTTCAACATCTGGATTTTGTTCAACGTCTTCTCCTCCTACTGGGATTCTCAGTGAACACAAAAAAGTCACATTTGATCCCTTCTCAACAAATGGTATTTTTGGGAGCCCTCTTAAATACAACCTTACAAAGGGCCTTCCTCACTCCAGAAAAACAAATACAGCTGGCTTCAATTTTCAAGACCTTGGCAACTCTATCTCAGCTCACTGCAAGGAAATTCCTGCAGGCACTGGGCTACATGGCTTCCTGCATTCTGCTGATTCCAAATGCAAGGCTTCATATGAGAAAGCTTCAATGGTATCTGAAAAGTGTATGGTCACAGCATTACCACGATCTGGACACTCTGATTCCTCTGATCCCCTGCCTACAGAAGGATTTCCTTTGGTGGTCCAGGGTGTGTGCTTTAAATGAAGGAAAGCCTTTTCGTCTAGCTCAGCCTTCTCAAATCATAACCACGGACGCCTCGGATTATGCTTGGGGAGCACATTTTCTAGACAATTGCCAGCAGGGAACCTGGACAAAGGACCATCTTCACTGGCACATCAATCTGAAGGAAATGTTGGCAGTTCAAAATGCTCTTCTAGCCTTCAAGAACCGTTTGCATCCAGGGCCTCTTCTGATTCGCACATACAACACCACAGTCATGTGGTACATAAACAAGCAGGGGGGGTTCTCATTCATACCCCCTTTGCAGACTAGGGTATCCTTGAACCAAGCTATTCACTTGCCTACGTTCTTCCCAAATCCACAGAATAGAGGGGAAAAACTTCTGCACACCCTGGATATACACAGACAACTACGCTACTACTTGGACAGAACTAAAAGTAGCAGAAAAACTGACCAACTATTTGTAGCATATGCTGCAGGGGTGCAAGGAAAAGCAATTTCCAAACAGACAATTTCAAAATGGATAGGAAATTGCATTTGATTTTGTTACTCCTTTCATGGAAAGTCAGTTCCTGCAAACATCAGGCCTCATTCCACAAGGGCCACGGCCACCAGTACAGCCTTCCTACGAGGGGTGGCTACCAAGGACATTTTAGAAGCTGCTACTTGGAGCTCCGTGCATACATTTACCAAACATTACAATCTACCTTTATACTCCAGATCCAGAGCAGGTTTTGCTACTGCAGTCCTGCAGGGATCTTAACTACACCATCTTTTCTTAGTACCTCCTCCCCAGATTGGCTATGGTATTCTACCCATATGTTATGACTGCAGATGCATCCTTGAAGGACATAGTACAGTTTTGTACCTACCATAAATGTAGATGTCCGATAGGTATGCATCTGCAGTCAGGTTTACCCTCCTCCTACCCTCTGTGGTATTCCTAGGGTGCCCTCTTTAGCTAGCTGGGGAATCTATTATGGTGTATTTGTTTGTATATACATGTATGTATGTATGTATATATATATATATATATATATATATATATATATATATATATATATATATATATATAATTTTGCAAATGTTTGGAATTCTATTGCATTTATCCAAATTTAGCCTTCCTAGAGGGCACCTGGCATCTGGGGCAAGAAAAACTGAGGAAAATGGCGTCGGCTGATGCTTTTATACCCCAGACGCTCTAACGTCGGGGAAGGTGCGACATCAGCCGAGGCCAGACCCAGACTTTGGAACTGCTGACCGGAAGGGCTGCCTGAGGCAGGACAACCCATATGTTATGACTGCAGATGCATACCTATTGGACATCTACATTTATGGTAGGTACAAAACTGTACTTTGTGTTGACCGTTGAATGCTTTATTTTTGTGTGTGTGTGTGTGTGTGGGGTATATACACACACACAACACACACACACACACACACATATACATATATTTATATATATATATATATATATATATATATATATATATATATATATAGATATATATATATATATATATATATATTTTTTTTTTTTTTTTTTTTTATTAGCATTATTTATAAAGAATCCTTTCATCAGCTGTAGATGTACAATAGTTTCACACATGCCTCATCTGAAGATTTCTAGCCTGTTACCAGGTGAAAATCCATTGCATATGTGACAGAGCAGTTGTAGGAGCAGAACAAAGCTGTTACTGACTGCCAAGCAGAATATACTTGCCACTTTGGGCTGTATCTGACAACAGGAAGATGGTGCCTTGACCTGAGATATGTTGTATAAGAAGACAGTTTTGGTTAACTTTGCTTTCAATTTTTAATAGTTACAGTTCATAGGAACATGCTGGCACTATTTTACTGAAAGATGCCAGAAGTGCATGGCAGTAATCTTTAAATCAGCAGCATTGCTGTTGTAACTGTATCACAATAGTCACAGGGAAGGGCTCATGTTGTAAACGTACAATTAGCCCAATGGTTGAAGGATGTCCTAACATAGTACCAAGTGTTGGTGGGCATCTTCTGTGTGCAGTCATTGGGACACAGACACCTAGTTCAGGTTTAACTAAGTAAGCCTGTGAGTAAATAAACTAATACAGTTCAGACAGTTTCAGTAAAGTCATTACAGAACAAAGCATGAATGCTCATCAGATTTTTATTTCCTCGAAACTCCAAATATCCTTGACTCACTGCCTGACTGTGGTATAGATGGATAAAGCTCTAGCTATGATCCAGGCAACTTAGTTCAATTAGCAGCTTTGGCGCTGCAAGAGCCGGGCTGGGGGAGATGGGAGTGAGCAAAAGTTGCTGGATGTTCATCTTGTTACCCTGCTGCAGTCATCACACTTGGGTTATCCTGCTGTCAGGCGGTCCCGCAGTCGGCCTGAATTCCAAAGTCTTGGTCCAGCGTCGGTTGCTGTCGCTCCTTCCCTGACGTCAGTGCGCCAGGAGTATATAAGAGGCATCTGACGCCATTTTCTTCAGTCTTTCTTGTTGCGCGGTGCCCGAAGCAGAAGCAGTTCCCAAGTACCGGTCGGCCGACACCTGAGATTTTCGATTTGAATTTCAGTCAGAAGTCTTCAATAAAGTTAAGTACCTCGTTGGGGAGCATTTTCTTGCCTCAGTCTGATGTCAGAAAAAGTTAACAATTGCATTTCTTGTGGGAAGCAAATACCTCATAAGGACTTCCACTCCTATTGTATTCCTTGCCTAGGCCCAGACCACGATGTCACAGGCTGTCGGTTTTGCGCTAGGTTTAATAAATGAACTATCAGCCGTTTTGACTTCGCACGGCATTACTTTGGTAGTAAATTTAATTATATCATGCCATCAGAGCAGCCGACGACCGCCATTCATAAAAAACGCAAGGATAAGGACAGGCAGTCTAGGAATAAGCCAGACCCTGAGGC
Organism: Protopterus annectens; assembly: GCF_019279795.1. NCBI lineage: Eukaryota > Metazoa > Chordata > Ceratodontiformes > Protopteridae > Protopterus > Protopterus annectens. Next base: position 675,063,059 of record NC_056737.1, read on the forward strand.
CTCAGCTGGGCCTGTTGCCGGTTCTCCGGTTTTCAGTGAGGCGCCTACGCAGCCCCTGATGACCACAGAACTGGAATCCCAGACAGCTGCGGATTCCCAAGCGGAGTCTACTAGGCCGACGCAGCCATCTACCGACACCGGAGCAAAACTAGACACCGGTGCAGTGGAAACACCTTCAGTTGCAGAAGGTGTCTTCAGACCGACTACACTCACCATTAAATCTTATGCTAAGCTTAAAACTCCTTTAAAACGTAAGAAAACTGTACATCAGTCTACAGTTCAAGGCCCCATGCCTAAGAAACAGATGCTTAAGATGGCTGAAGATTTGATTACCCTTATCAGGGGTTCCCATCCCCCTCCTGATAAAAGACCAAGACAAGAGGAGGATTATGCATCATCTGACCAAGTTTCTCTCTCCTCAGATTCTTCTGAGGAACAGGATTACACTTTTCCACCTTCTGAAGATTCTGATGCTGAAGAGTCTATTCCCTCAGCATCTCCCCCTGAAGACTACTCTTTTGGGGAAACTTTACATACCATGAGGGAACATTTCCACTGGGAAGGCCAGGATTACTCAGATTCTAAGAAAAGGCTCTGAGAGTTCCTTTTACTACCCCAGCACAGACCTCTTGCTATCCCTCCTGTTTTAGATATTGTGGATGATGTTTACTTGGAGTCTAGTTTAAATCCAGACTCTCTACCTCCTGCTCCAGCCAAACCAGACAGATACTACAGAGTACCTGACTCGCACAAATTCCTTTATAAAAGCCCTGTAGCTGACCCAGAAACAATTTCCCAGGGTCCTATGGGAGCAAAAGCTTCTATGTCTAAAAATCCTGTGCCCTTTGAAAGGGATTCCAGAGCCCTAGATAGATGGGGAAAGAAAATCTACACCTCAGCAACTCTGGCTATGAGAGCATTAAATTGCCAGTTTCACATGTTGAAATATCAACAATTCCTAATGTCTCGGTTAAAACAAAAAATGAGCACACATTCAGAACAGCCTGAATTCAAGGAAATGCAGGATCTGTTGCATGCAGCTGAACAGGTGGGCAAACATACTTTACAATGCGGATTTGATTCATTGGAAGCTTCCTGTTGAGCAGCTGTTACTGGCTCTGTCATACGTAGACATGCTTGGTTAGAAGAACAAACCCTCCCTGACCATGTTAAAGCAAAATTATTGGATGCACCTTTACAGCAAGATGTATTTGGTGTTAAAGCAGAAGAAGTTTTAAAGAAAATGGAGGATAAGGCAAAGTCTATGCAAACGGTCAAGGATTTTTTGTAGGTACAACCCCCTCGTTTCAGCAGAAATTGGCCAACAAAAAACTGGTCCTTTCCAGCTTCAGACAGATCACAGAGGGGCAAATACAGATGCCCAAAGGGCAGAGGTCAGTCACAGGGCCCTTACAAACCTCATCAATGGGGTTCTGCTACCCAGAAAGGAGGAGAAGACAGGCCCCAAGCTAGCAGAAGATAAACACAATGACTCTATCCTCAAACTGCCAAGCAAATCTCTCCTGGCAACTCCCTTGGGAGGACAACTAGCATTTTTTGCAGACAACTGGCACATTATCACAAAAGACAAATGGGTTCTAAACATTGTCTCTCAAGGATACAGATTCCACTTTCATACCTTACCAAGGATCAAAGGAATGCCAAACCTGCCACCAAATCAATGGGCAGAGACACAAAAACAAATTACAGCTCTCATGAACATGAGCCATTCAACAGGTACCTACACAGGAGCAAGGACAAGGATTTTACTCAAGACTCTTCCTAGTCCCAAGAAAGGACAAAGCATGGAGACCCATTCTGGATCTTTCAATTCTGAACACCTATCTGCAAGTACCAAAATTCAAGATGCTAACACTTCAGCAGTTTCTTCCTATGCTGGGCAAGAATGCTTGGCTAGTCACTTTTGGACCTCAAGGAGGCATACCTGCATGTCCCTATCGGACAAAATTTTAGAAGATACCTCCGCTTCATTGCAGGTTCAATGCATTATCAATTCTCTGCACTGCCCTTTGGCTCATCTACTGTGCCCAGGGTCTTCACAAAATGCCTGGCACCAGTAATTGCATACTGCAGACAAAGAGGAATTCAAATATACCCATACCTGGACGACTTCATTATTCAAGCAGAAAGCAAGGACATTCTTTTAAAACATCTGGCATTTGTCAAACACCTTCTAAGTTGCCTAGGATACACAGTAAATGAAAAGAAATCAAAAGTAGTGCCCTCACAAAACATAATATTCCTGGGTGCCAGCTTGAATACAACGGCCCAGATGGCTTATCTCACGCCAGACAAGCAACGACAGCGGTTTCAATATTTCAAAATAATGGCAACAAAGACCCAACTCCCTGCAAGAAAAATTCTGCAGGCCTTGGGATTCATGGCATCTTGCATACTACTAATACCATTTGCAAAACTGCATATGAGGAAATTACACTGGTACCTGAAAAGTGTATGGACTCAGCACAGCCACAGCTTGGAAACAATGATACCACTCATTCTCTGCCTTCAACAGGAGTTTCTGTGGTGGGCACAGGCATGTCACCTCAACAAGGGTCAGCCTTTCACCTTAACCACAGCCAGGCAAACTATGACAACAGATGCATCGGACTATGCCTGGGGAGCACACATGGCAGGGCAGTGCATTCAGGGCAAATGGACTACAGATCAGAGGCATCTGCATATCAATCAAAAAGAAATGCTAGCAGTACAGAATGCCCCAACAGCTTTCAAGAACCTTGTACACCCAGGACAACTAATAATAAAGACGGACAATACCACAGTCATGTGGTACATAAACAAGCAAGGGGGCACACATTCTTACCCTCTATGCAGGCAAGCAATGAAGTTGTGGAACACTGCACTGTCTTACCAGGTTCAATTACAAGCACAATTCCTGCCAGGAAAGAAAAACACATTGGCAGACGACCTAAGCAGAAACACCATGGATCCACACGAATGGAAACTAGATCCACAAGTATTTGTAATGATAGCTCAAAAATGGGGACGCCCAGACATAGATCTGTTTGCAAGCCCCCACAACCACCAACTTCAAAAATTTTGCACCAGGACCTTCCATCCACTAGCTTGGAAAGTGGACGCCCTCTCATTCAGTTGGAAAACAGTAACAGTGTATGCCTTCCCTCCACTGCCTCTTCTAGCAAAGGTACTGCTGAAAGTCAGATTAGAGAGGCCACAAATGGTACTCGTTGCACCAGACTGGCCACGTCAGCATTGGTATCCAATTTTAAGAACATGGCCCATGGCCCACCATGGATTTTGCCACAAATTCCTCACCTGCTCACCCAGCGAGACAATCAGATTCTACACAGCTAACTCAAGACTTTAAACCTGGCTGCATGGCAAATTACCTAAACAACCAGCCAACATTTTTATCCAAAGCGGTTATGGATGTCATTCTGGAGGCCAGGAGGCCCAGCACCAGGAAACCATATTCAGACAAATGGAAAAGATTTTGCCCCTGGAACCAGGCTAAAGGCCTAAATCCCCTTGACCCAAACATCCTTCAGATTCTACAATATTTAACTGAGATGTTACACAAAGGACTTTCCTTTTCATCTATTAAGATCCACGCCTCAGCAATTTCAGCTCATTACAGCACGGATCCTCCTTTATTCTCACATCCACTCTTAAGACAGTACCTCAGAGGGGCTAAGAACTTAAGACCGCCAAGGAGAGCTCCAACACCTACTTGGGATCTCAACTTTGTTCTGGAAAAACTTACATTGCCGCCCTTTGAACCAGCTTTTTCAACTGATTTAAAATTTCTTTCATGGAAAACTGCCCTACTACTAGCAATAACCTCAGCTAGAAGAGTCTCCGAGCTACAGGCACTAATGGCAGTGGAACCTTTCCTCATTTTTCATCAAGACAGAGTCTCTCTATGAACTAATCCTTCCTTTATGCCAAAGGTGGTATGCAGTGTGGCCCTAAACCAAACCATTCACTTGCCCACCTTCTTCCCAAATCCCCAGAACAAAGGAGAAAGACTCCTGCACTCTTTGGACATTCACAGGCAATTACATTAATACTTGGATAAAACTAAGGCTTTCAGAAAAACTGGCCAGCTTTTTGTAGCCTATGCTACAGGATCACAAGGAAAAGCTATCTCAAAACAGACCATTTCTAAATGGATAGGGGATTGCATACGTTTTTGCTACATGCATCATGGGAAACCGGTACCTGCTAACATTAGGTCCCACTCCACCAGGGCTACAGCTACATCAGCAACCTTTCTCAGGGGAGTGCTAACCAAGGATATTCTGGAAGCTGCTACTTGGAGTTCAGTGCACACCTTCACCAAACACTATCACTTACCTCTATATTCTTAAGACTAGAGCTGGTTTTGCCACTGCAGTTTTGCAGGGCCTACTAGCTTCTTCTAACCCTGTTTGACTCCACCTCCCATCCTTAGCTTTGGGATTCAACCCAAGTGTGATGACTGCAGCAGGGTAACACGATGAACATAGTACAGTTTTGTACCTACCATAAATGTAGATGTTCAAGTGTTCACCCTGCTGCAGTCCACGTTACCCTCCCACCATCCCCTCTGAACTAGCTGAACTTATCTCTACCACTCTATCCTATGCTACCTCTGTGGTGTATTTGCTTGTGCCTAAGGGTATTGTTTTATTTTTATATAGCTATATGTATATATATATATATATATATATATATTTTTTTTTTTTTTTTTTTTTTTTTTGCCTACCTATTGGGGGCACCTGACATCTGGGGCAAGAAAAACTGAAGAAAATGGCGTTGGATGCCTCTTGTATACCCCTGGCACACTGACGTCAGGGAAGAAGCGACAGCAACTGACGCCGGACCAAGACTTTGGAATTCGGGCCGAGTGCGGGACCGCCTGACGGCTGGATAACCCAAGTGTGATGACTGCAGCAGGGTGAACACTCGAACATCTACATTTATGGTAGGTACAAAACTGTACTTTCTGCCATCCTCGCGGTGAGACAGGTGGCACTGGTCTGCCAACTGTCACTTTGAAAGCAAAGGCTTGCATTGCATTGCATGCATCAAAGTCACCAGGACCTGGGATAAAGGCTTGGCTGTGTCGAGCTGAAGACAGTATTATTCAATAGCACATGTGGCTGTATGTATATGAATAAGAAGGTGTAGCAGACCCATACAGCCTGTGGTGGGAAACTGGCAAGCAATTCATAGGGAAGTACTAGGCTAGCTGGCCTTCTGGACAATTTTAAGTTTAGCCAATTTCCCTTAGTGAGAATCAAACCCTGTACCTCTTGTTTGTGAGGTAAACATCTTAACCATTATGGCAACTTCCAACCCCCTAAAATAAATGCTAGGCTAGCTGCCCTTGTGAGCCATTTTAAGCCAATTTAGTTGCCTTCAGAGATGATAATTAAATCCTGTACCTTGTATAAGATAAACACCTTGACCATTATAGCAGCCTCCCAGCTTTTATTAGGGAGTATGCTGCAAGGAAGACTGATGATCTACAGATGACCAGGGTCAGGCCTTAATGACTACCTGGATTGTGTCTCACTCTGGTTGGCTCTTGCCTGAATCCGTGGCCACATTGTCAGTAATAGGGAACAAATGGGCTAAGACAAAGTATGATGGTCAGCGGGTGGGGAGGTAAAAAACATCGAGGAAAAAAGCCAGTAACTCACGCTGGGTACTGTTCCTACAGGATGGTAGCTGTAACAATTAATAGTTATGATCTCTGGAGTGGAATGTATAGATCACGAAATTGTACTGGCAACTGTCTGGCTAAAAGTAAGAGTCTGCACCCACCAGCTGTGCCCGTTTCCTTTTATTTACTTGCAGTGCTGTCTTATACAGGTGGTCCGGTGGTCCTGATGGATTATCAAGGATATCATGAAGCCGTGCTTAAGATGTTGAGTGATGATAAACATTATAAACTGATAAATAGTGAAAAGGTGGAAGAAACTATATAGGCTATTGAATTTAATAGATGATTTAATTAAAAGTTTTGCTATCGCATCCGATTTAGGTGAATATCTATTAGTGGAATATCCTATGATTCCTGCTATACAGGGTTTACCTAAGGTCCATAAGGACAGCCTTAATCCACCAATGAGGCCCATTGTTTCAGGTAAAGGGTGGTGCACTGAACCTTTTTCAGTGTATGTGGAGAAAGCCTTGAGACCAGTTTTGCATAGGAACACCACTGTCCTCAAGGACACCAAACAATTTCTAATAGATTTATATAGTTTTAACAATATTCATGTATTGAATCCAGATACGTTTTTTGTTACATTAGATATGCAGTCACTATTTATGGTCATACCCAATGACTTGGGCATTGATTCAGTTAGAAAATATTTAAACATGGTGGATCTGAGTATAAACATATAGATCTAGTTTGTCTTTTTTTGGAAGTCATCCTAGAAAATAACATCTTCGTATTTGAGCAGAATTTTTATATTCAGTGTGATGGCATAGCTATGGGCACTTCATGTGCCAACAGCTACGTCAACATGGTCTTAGCTCTTTGGGAGGAAAACTGTCTCTTTAACCATGATACATTAAACGACGTGTCATTTTATCATTGTTTTGTAGACAGTGTTTTTTTCCTTTGGAATGGCAAGGTGGAAGAACTAGAGAGGTTCGTTATAGACATAAGTGGAATGACAGGCTACTTGAAATTCACACATAAATACTCTAATGTATACATAGAATATTTGGATGTATACATAGAAAGAGTTATGGATAAGTTTAATAATACAGGTGTATATAGAAAGCTATGTCATAGGAACACTTTATTACACAGACGAAGCATGCATCCCCAATATATTTTTAAAAATATCATAAGGGGACAAGGCATGAGAATATCCCACCTAAATGCTACGGATGTAGGCTATCGACAAGCTTTAATTGATTTTAAGAATAGGTTATTAGATCAAGGCTATAATAATGTTGAAATTGAAAGTAGTCTTGTAGATATGGATTTGATAAGGGAAGATAGAGCTGCACCTTACTTTTCCATTAGAGCAAAGCATGACAGGGTTGTAAGACAAGATTCCAAAGGTATTAAAATACCAATGTTTTATACGAATGATAACAAAAGTCATTTTTGACATAATTAATAATCATTGGAAGATACTCACTACCAATGATGATTTACGGGATGTAGTTGGTAAGCAGCCATCTTTTAGATATAAAAATAAACCTAATCTCAAAAGATTACTTTGTCATAATATACATAGAAATACTTTAAATTATACTTTAAAAACCAGCCCATGTGGGCACTGCAATTATTGCAGCTATGTTAACACCAGCGGTTACTTTGTCCATCCAGATACAGGACAGTCTTATAGATTTAAGATAGACACCAATTGTAATACAACACATATTGTCTATTTAGCTGAATGTAATTTATGTTCATCATTTTACATAGGTAAAACCAATAGGACATTTCACACTAGAATAAGAGAACACTTATATGCCATCAAAGTGCAATATATCAACAACGCCCTAGCTAAACATGTCATGACGTTAGGTGAGCAAACATACATTTAGCTTCATGGCTATAGATGCTGTCTTGCCTATCATTAGGCAAGGTGACATCAGGAATAGCACTGAAAGAAGGGAAATGACCTGGATTTTAAAATTTAGAGCAGATAGGGGTCATGGACTCAATGAGAGGGCTTCCCTCAAACCAGTTTTGAAATCTCACAAATAAAGTTAATCTACATTTAAGGTTTTTTAAACGTATCTTGTTACAGTTTTTAAATGGAATATATTTTCATGTTTTTCTGTAATGTGCTAATTTAGTTATGCATGTCTAATAAATGTGCTTTAATATTTTGGATTGTATTTAGGCTTATAATATAGAACTGTAGGAAAGTAGATATTTTAGTTTTATTTTGAATATGTTTATATATATTTTATATTCAGATAAACAAAGTGTTAGTAATGTGCTTGCGTCATTATTGCTTAGGGTTTATAAAGTTACTGTGTGTTTTTGGTCTGATGAAGCTGTTGTGAAAGCACTTACCTGTGTACACTATTAAATTGTTTTTTATGGAAGAAGTATCGTTTGTTATTGAACTTTCACTATTGATGCATGGTTGCCTCCACCAAAGGATTTTTATTTGTTCTTTATTCATTTTATATTGCTGGTGTGAGGCATTTACTCCATTGAGTGTGCTGTTTTATGAAAAGCCGAACGACACAACAACTGTCTTATACATAACTGAAGTTATAAAAATCAATTCTGAGTTAAACAAATCAGACTAACTGGAAACGGCCTTAACAAAACCTGTTTACTGGGAATATAAACATACAAACAAGTATGTGCAGTAGGGCTTCATAAAAGAACAGCACACCTAATTTAACTTCTTTTAATTTGTGAAGTTCTTAATGTAACTTCGGAGTTGGTGCATTAAAATGTTTAGTAAACAGGGGTATGACTGCAGCAGATGTTCATCGTGCATACAGCTGCAGTTATAACAGATGGGTTTTCCTGCCGTCAGGCGGGTCTTCGGTCAGCCGAATTCCAAAGTCTAGGTCTGGCGTTGGATGTCGTCGCTTCTTCCCTGACGTCAGTGCGACAGGGGTATAAAAGAACCAGCCAACGCCATCTTTCTTGCCGTGCGGTGCCAGAAGCAGTTCGCAAGTGCCGGTCGGCCAGCTCCTGAGATTACGAATATTTTTCAACCGAAGACTTCTTGAAAGCTAAGTACCCCATTGGGGAAACTTTTCTTGCCTCAGACCGATGTCAGACAAAGTTAATAATTGCATTTCATGTGGGAAGCAAATACCGCATAAGGATTTCCATTCCCTCTGCATTCCTTGCTTAGGCCCAGACCACGACGTCTCGGCCTGTCATTTTTGAGCTACATTCAACAGACTCACTATTAAGCGTCGGGCGGAGTTTGCCCAACACTATTTTGGCAAAAAGTTTAATTAAATTATGTCGTTGGATACTCCGACTCCAGTTTTGAGTAAAAGACGCAAAGATAAGGACCGACTTACGAGGTCCGCGACTTCTACCGACACCACGCTAAAGCCGACTACAGGTGCTCCGGTTCTCAGCGAGGCGCCTACGCAGCCCCTGACTACCGATGACACTTCTTTAGTGGTGTCTTCTGTGCCCAAGGTCGCAGGCTCTTCGGCCCATGCCCCGACTACAGATACCGAAGCCACTCTTGGTGGGGAAACTCAGAGTTTAGACAGGTCTGCCACCTCTCAAGATGTCTTCAGGCCTTCTTCTTCTTTTTCCATTAAGGCTTACACTAAATCTAAAGCAGCCATGCATTCTAAAAGACAAGCTCCACAGGGCCCCTCTCAAGGCCCCATGCCTAAAAAGCAGATGCTCAAAATGGCTGAGGATTTGATTACTCTTATCAGGGGTTCTCAACCCCCCTCGGACAAAAGGCCCAGAGTGGAGGAAGAATACCCTTCCTCGGACCAGGCCTCCATTACTTCAGAACATTCTGAGGACCAGGAACATTCATACTCCCAATTCCTATACAAAAGCCATGTGGCTGACCCGGAAACTATTTTACAGGGTCCCAAGGGATTTAAGGCCTCCACTGCCAAAAATCCATTACCTTCAGAGAGAGATTCCAGAGCTTTAGAAAGGTGGGGGAAAAAAGGTATACACCTCTGCCACCTTAACCATGAGGGCATTAAACTGTCAGTTCCATATGTTAAAGTATCAACAGTTTTTGTTATCTCAGTTGAAAAGCAAAATGTCACAACCTGAACAACCAGACTTGAAGGAGTTGCAGGATTTGTTGCATAGTGCAGAGCAAGTGGGTAAACATACCTTGCAATGTGGTTTTGATGCTTTAGAGGCCTCATGTAGAGCTGCTGTTACAGGATCAGTCATATGTAGACATGCTTGGCTCAAAGAGCAAACCTTGCCAGATCATGTCAAAGCTAAATTACTAGATGCACCTCTTCAAAAAGATGTATTGTTTGGTGATAAAGCTGAGGAGGTATTAAAGAAAATGGAGGAAAAGACAAAATCAATGCAAACAGTGAAAGATTTCCTACAGGTACAACCTCCACGTTTCAGTAGAAATTGGCCTTCAAAGAATTGGTCCTTTCCAGCCACGGACAGATCTCAAGAGGTAGATACAGGCACCCGAGGGGTAGAGGGCAATCTCAAGGATCATTTAGAGGCAGACAATGGCAAGCACCTACACCAAGAGGTGGTGAGGATAGTTCACAGCCATTCAGAAAGCAGACCCAATGGCTTGCCCCTTTGCATGCCAAGCAAGGCTCAAATGGCAGCACCTTTAGGTGGAAAACTGGCATTATTTTCGAAAAATTGGCATATTGTCACAAAAGACAAATGGATCTTAGACATTATAGATAGAGGCTACAGATTCCACTTTCACACCCTTCCAAAAATGAGAGGCATGCCAAACCTACCACATAATCAAAGGGCAGAGGCACAAAAACAAATTTCAGATCTCATGGACATGAAAGCTATTCAAGAGGTACCTGCACAAGAACAGGGTCAAGGTTTTTATTCCAGACTATTCCTGGTACCAAGGAAGGGCAAAGATTGGAGACCTGTTTTGGACCTATCCATCCTAAACACATATTTACTCGTACCAAAATTCAAGATGCTCACATTACAGCAGCTTCTTCCCATGCTGGGCAAGGAGTCTTGGCTGGTAACATTGGACCTCAAGGAGGCATACCTGCATGTCCCAATCAGACAAGATTGCAGAAGATACCTCAGATTTCTTGCAGGTTCAACCCATTAGCAATTCTCTGCATTGCCCTTTGGCTTATCTACTGCACCCAGAGTGTTCACGAAATGCCTGGCATCAGTAATTGCCTTCTGCAGACTTCAAGGGATACAAATATACCCATATTTGGACGACTGCCTGATCCAAGCGGACAGCAAACACATCTTCTGAAACACCTGCCGTTTGTAATAATGTTGTTGAATTCTCTGGGATACACAGTCAACAAAAAGAAATCAAGACTAATACCCTCTCAAACAATAATTTTCCTGGGTGCCAGCTTGGATACAAACACCCAGATGGCCTACTTCACGCCAGAAAAACAAGGGCAACTAACAATACTTCAGAAAACTGGCAACCTTCACCAGGCTGACTGCAGGGAAAATCCTGCAGGCTCTGGGATTCATGGCATCTTGCATCCTGCTAATCCCATGTGCAAAGCTGCATATGAGGAAGCTTCAATGGTACCTAAAAAACTTATGGTCTCAACACAGCCACAGTTTGGAAACAATTATACCACTGATTCCATGTCTTCAAAAGGAATTTCTGTGGTGGGCTCAAGCATGCCAAAGAAACAAGGGTATCCCATTCTGCAAGCCTCAAGCAAATCAAGTCATCACAACAGACGCCTCGGACTACGCTTGGGGGGGGGGGTGCACATGACAGATTGGTGCATTCAGGGCAAATGGTCACAAAAAGAAAAGCACCTACACATCAATCAAAAGGAAATGCTAGCAGTAATAAATGCTATTATGGCTTTCAAAGACCTGCTGCATCCAGGCCAGCTATTAATAAGGACAGACAACACCACAGTGATGTGGTACATAAACAAACAGGGAGGAACCCATTCATACCCCCTATGCAGGCTAGCCATGTCTCTTTGGAACATGGCTCTGGAATTACAAATCCAACTTCAAGCACAGTTCCTGCCAGGCAAGGAAAACACGCTGGCAGACAACCTGAGCAGAAATATGACAGATCCACACGAATGGAAGTTTCATCCTCAAGTTTTTACAAAGATAATTCAAGCATGGGGAAGGCCAGACATAGATCTCTTTGCCACCCACAAAAATTACCAATTGACAAAGTTCTGCTCAAGGACCTTTCATCCACAGGCCTGGAAAGTGGACGCACTCCCTTTCAGTTGGACAACAATGACAGTTTATGCCTTTCCACCTCTTCCTCTGCTGCCCAAAGTTCTATTAAAAGCCAGAGCACACAGTCCAAAGATGATTCTCATTGCTCCAGACTGGCCAAGACAACACTGGTACCCACTCCTGAGGAGCCCGACACATTCCCCACCATGGATCCTGCCTGTAATGATTCTTCTACTGACTCAGCACCACTTCAAAACTCTTCACAGTCAGCTGAAAACACTCAATTTAGCCGCATGGAGGATTCCTTAAATTCACAACAGACCCTACTCTCCATGTAGGTGCAGGATGTCATTTTGGAGGCCAGAAGGCCTTCTACTAGAAAAGCCTACTCCTCAAAATGGAAACGTTTTTTTGCCTGGAATCAGAAAAAGGGCCAGAATCCTGGAATACTGAATCTACCTCAAATATTACAGTACCTAGCTGAGATGCTAAGCAGTGGACTTTCATTCTCCTCCATCAAAATCCATGCTTCAGCCATTTCTGCAGAATACAGCACTGATCCTCCTTTATTCTCTCACCCCCTCTTAAGACAGTTCCTCAGAGGGGCTAAGAATGTAAAACCCCCAAGGAAGCAACCAGTACCTGCTTGGGACCTCAATTTCATTCTAGAAAAACTGACCCTGCCTGCTTTTGAGCCAGCCGCTTCAACAGAACTGCAATATTTGTCATGGAAAACAGCCTTCCTTCTGGCTATCACCTCAGCACGCAGGGTTTCAGAACTACAAGCCCTCATGGCTGTACAGCCTTTCATCATTTTCCATCAGGACAGAGTTTCCTTATGAACCAATTCTTCCTTTATGCCAAAGGTAGTATCCAGGGTAACCTTGAATCAGGCTATCCACTTACCTACCTTTCACCCTAATCCACAAAACAAAGGTGAGAGACTACTACATTCCTTGGACATACACAGACAGCTCCGTTATTATTTGGACAGAACAAAGCCTTTCAGAAAATCAGAGCAACTCTTTGTGTCCTATGCTACAGGTGCTCAAGGGAAGCCTATTTCCAAACAGACCATCTCAAAATGGATAGCCCACTGCATACGCTTTTGTTACTCTTTTCATGGTAAAACTGTACCTACAGGCATCAGATCTCACTCCACAAGGGCCACAGCTACCTCTGCAGCTTTCCTCAGGGGGGTTCCTACCAAAGATATTTTGGAAGCCGCCACTTGGAGTTTTGTACATACTTTCTCCGAGCACTATCACCTACCATTATACTCCAAAACTAGAACGGGCTTTGCCACTGCAGTTATGCAGGGCATCCTGGCTCCTCCTAGTTCCACTTAGTGCCTACCACCCCTTATTAGCTTTGGGATTCTACCCATCTGTTATGACTGCAGCTGTATGCACGATGAACATAGTACAGTTTTGTACCTACCATAAATGTCGATGTTCGAGTGCTAATACAGCTGCAGTCTAGGTTTCCCTCCCTCCTTCCCCTCTTGGGACATGCCTAATGGCTAACACCTCCTCATACAACCTCATTGGGGTATTCTTTTATGGTGTATTTGCTTGCAACTACTGTTTTTTTTTTTTTTTTTTTATTATATTGCATTGCATTATTACATAAATTTATGTTTTGCCTTCCTTCTGGGGGCACTTGACATCTGGGGCAAGAAAAACTGAAGAAAATGGCGTTGGCTGGTTCTTTTATACCCCTGTCGCACTGACGTCAAGGAAGAAGCGACGACATCTGACACTGGACCTAGACTTTGGAATTCGACCGACCGAGGACCCGCCTGACGGCAGGAAAACCCATCTGTTATGACTGCAGCTGTATTAGCACTCGAACATCTACATTTATGGTAGGTACAAAACTGTACTTTTTCCCCCACTGAGGAAGTGTATAAGGCACAGCCCTCTCTGCCGAAGCCAGTTTTACTGAATATATTTCAAATGTATTTTAATTTTCAGTCATATTTATAATTTCAAAATGATTCCTTTACTTTTGATTATCCTAATTTGTCATTATCGGACCCATTTATTATAGTTGCAGTTGTGTTTTATGTTTCCATTTAGTTTATTTGACTTAGGTTCATAATGTATATACTAGGCTAACGACCACCAGGGCCTTTGTAAGCCTAGCCATGCAATCCAACCAAATTGTGTCCCTATGTGGTATAAAGTACAAACTGAAGCAAATAAACACAAAAGCCAGAAGTAGTAGCTGGATTGAACCCACTCCAAGTAATGCAGGCTGCAAATCACGATACAGTTGTAGAATGCAGAATCCACTTTATTAACTTCATAACATAAAAATCCAGAGATGAGCGCTTTCGTCCAGAAAGATCTAGATTTTATCAGATAGTTTAACACACATAGGTACTTCCTGATACAGTTTCAACAGGAAAGTTCCACCCAGTTTTAAACTTAATTATGTCATTAAAATCACAATATTTGCAGTCAGTAACCTAAAAAGCAGAAAAATCAGACAAACTGTAAAATATTTCATAGAACACACTACCCTATAAAACACTGTTAAACACTGGTACTGAAATGACCGTGTGTAATAAATATATTTAAATATATATATTAAAAACAAATATATGTCCAGTTAAGAACTAAGTATAGTTAAAATATTAAGAAAAATAAATATCAATCACACATTAACATCATTATAAAATAAATGTTAAAAATATTTAAAACATTTAAAATATAATGAAGAAATGTATTTTATCTTTCCAATGCCTTTAGTTTTAAAATAGGTCTAATGGAAATATGCTCGTTCAGGCCTATTTTGAGCACATCAAGTTTTATACTAGGTTTTTGGATGATATGTTTTGTTCTGTGAGATGGACCTGTTGATGCTATTGATGATTTTACAGCCTATATTAGAACTACTACAGAATTTCTAAAGTTCACCCATACCAGAGACCTTGACAAGATTTCCTTTTTAGACATCTTACTGGAGAAAAATTATGAAAATAAGATGTTTCAATCAAAAATCTTTAGGAAAAGCACATACTCGAACTCACTACTCCACTTCTCCAGCACACACCCAGTTAAACAAAAGAAAGCAATTGTTAAGGGACAGTTCGTGCGTGCAGCTCACATGGTATCTGGTATTGATGAATTTTTAGATGAATGTGACTTGAAAAATATGTTTCAAAAAGAGGTTATCCTTGTAAGTTTGTCAGTGACATAATGATTGAGGTTATTAATGAGAGAGCATGGGTTTTATGTACCTCCACTTTCTGGCAATATGATCAACAGCAGTCCATCTACCAGTAATCATGAAACTAATATTGTTACAAATAATAGTGATTATAAGACTTCTTTTATCATGGTATTCACCCAGGACAGTTACATCCTAAGAAACATTTTAACAAAAAATTAGTCCATTTTGAGACATGACAAGAACATCGACCACTAATAGGACTGCAACCCATTATGGTATACAGGAAAGGCAAGAATATGAAAAATATATTTGAGAGCAGTAACTCCCACTTTAACCACAGATTAGGTTATATGAACAAATGTGGCAGATATAATTATTGCAGATATATAAAAGAAGGCAATATTTTTGACATCAACAAAGTTGAAATCAGGATCAACCAGAAATATAATTGTAACTCGGAGAAAGTGATGTACTGTGCTTTGTGCACCACCTGTTCCTGCTATTACATAGGCAAGACTGATAGAAAGTTAAAAAATCGCATATACGAACATATATATGACATAAAAAAATAAAAAATTCTCTTGACAAGCATGTAATGGAGTACAATGACCATAATTTTCAATTTTTTATTATAGATAGCATCAGTGCTAATATGAGGGGTGGTGCATGGTCACTATTACTTGAGAAAAGAGAATTATACTGGCGATTACTTTTGAATGCTGGGAACTGGCCAGGCCTGAACAAGCATATTTCCATTAGCTCTATTTTAAAACTAAAGGCATTGGAAAGATAAAATACATTTCTTCATTATATATATTTTAAATGTTTTATATAATTTTAACATTTATTTTATAATGATGTTAATGTGTGATTGATATTTATTTTTCTTAATATTTTAACTATACTTAGTTCTTAATTGCACAGATATTCATTGTTGTTAATATATATATTTAAATATATTTATTATACACTGTCATTTCAGTACCAGTGTTTAACAGTGTTTTATAGGGTGGTGTGTTCTATGAAATATTTTTACAGTTTGTCTATATTTTCTGCTTTTTAGGTTATTGCAAATATTGTGATTTTAATGACATAAGTTTAAAACTGGGTAGAATTTCCTGTTGAAACTGTATAAAAAAGAAGTACCTATGTATGTTAAACTATCTGATGAAGTCTAGATCTTTATGGACGAAAGTGCTCATCTCTGGATTTTTATGTTCTGAAGCTAATAAAGTGGATTCTGCATTTTGCAACTGTGTCGTGATTTACAGCCTGCATTACTTGGAGTGGGTTCAATCCAGCTACTTCTGGCTTTTGTGTTTATTTGCTTCCCTATGTGGTATATAAGTAAGTTTTCTTGAGGTTATGCTTGGGGCAGAGGTATGTTAGTTTGGGCGTTGCTGTCTGCTGTGTCTATTAAAGACATGGGGCTAGACCAGGGTTGAATTTCCAATTTCCTGTCCTTTGGTCAACATTTTAATTAGGGTTAGGTGTGGACTTTGCTTCACATGGATGGTGACCTTGTTCCAGAGCATTGGTATCCTCTGAGACATGTGTCTGTCTTCACCAACATGTCTTAGTTATGTCACAAGCAAAATTTAAACCCTTGGATCTAGTGGTTCTGGTGGTGTTAATTTTGCAGATGTGCAAACGGTCAGTCAGAGCTGGATCTAAAAATGCCTTATATGCCAGGCATGAATCACCTCTTTGTAACCCATATGAGACAGAGTATAGAGATAAGGGCTTTAAGGTGATCTGTATAGGACATTGTCTTTATACCCTGGATTCTCCTGGAAAGAAACGTTTGTGGGTGCTCCAGCTGTTGCATATGTGGTCAGGTACATCTCCAAGGGGCATTGTACTCAATTATGGGAATGATAAGGGTTGAATAAAATGGCACTATGACTTCTATAGATCTGGATGCATTGCTCTTACTTTAGTTGGGTGACACAGAATAAGAAGTTTTAACTGAATTTCTCAGCCAGCAAATTTGCTATGTTGCTGTGCTCTGTGAAGGTAGCACCATTAACCACCAGTTTGGCACACTAGTGTGTGCATCCTTTAAGGTTTTGGACATTGCTGTAGAAGGCATTGTGGTTGTATTTAATCTGTGAGACTGTCTTGACCTCGTAATTGGATATGTTGAACTTAATTAGTCCTCTTAGCTAACTGCTTAGTCTAATTAGAAAGCTCCTATCATTTTGGGAGTTGCTGTTCCTGATTTTTAGCCATGCCTTATTTCCTTTTGTTCTATGCCTTATAAAGGTTGGGATTCCACCATTGTTGTTTGTTTTTAGAGTTTGCTTTGGGCTTATGTCTAGTAGGTACAGCAGCTTCTATGTAGCATTTTACATGGTTGTACAGGGTCTCTGTGAACAATTTCGCATAGGTTGCTGTGAACTCTTGGTTGTGAGGGGCACTGAATTTTGACAAACTATTACTAAATAGTATGTAATTTCCTTTGGAATAGTTCCTAACTGTTACAAAGCTTCTTGGGATTACCAACTTGATTTTTTCTTTCAAAGGAAACAGCTTTGTCATTCGACCTCACCAGTGAGGATGTGACACTGGGGGCATTGGGGTGGGGGGTGCAGCAGTCTCCCATATTGGTAAGTACCAGGTTTGGTATAATTGAACCTCTAGTGGGTGTGTGTACTATCTGGCCAAGAATATTTGTGTTAATGAAGTCCAAGAATCATTGTGCCTGCAAATATGAGGCAGTGTATGTTTCCCAGTCTGTAGAGGGGTAGCTAAAGTCTTCCATGTATAGGGTGTTTGGTTTGATGGTAACTTGTCAACAGTAGCTCTAGGCAAGAGCTATGGGTTTCTAGGGACATAGAGGAAGACATCTAGCTTGGTAGGATATGGTATGGGATGTTGTCTATGGTGATTTGCATGTGGATAAATTCCAAGGCATCACCCTGTTTAACCAATATAAAGTTATGCTTTTTGGTAATACAGACTGAGACTCCTCAACCCTTTGTCCCTGTCTGTGCAGCCGATGGTCTAAATGTATGGAAGGTACTGAAGCCTTGCACTGCCAGCGTACTGTCTATGCATTTAAACCATGTCTTGGTAATGGCACAGATGTCAATATTCTCCAGAGTGAGTAGAGCTTATAGGGTGTGGAGTTTCCCGTTTAGGTTCCTAGCACTGAGCAGTAACACCTTTAGGTTTCTTTGGGTTTTATTTGCTATGTTGGTAGGTTTGTAAATATTTGGAAGCCTAGAGGAGCTAGGTGCAGACCAACCTTTGCAAAGCAACCTGGTTTGCCAACAATGTCCTCCCATGCTGACAATTATTGAATCCCCCTGGAAATACACCAAACACTAAGACAATCATCTTTTGTTCCTACTGTGGCTTCATCTTTGATGAAGGTAGAATGCTGCTCGGTGCAAGGCACATACCTAACTGAGACACACCATTCAGAGAGATCATAGTTCATAGGTTCATAGTTCATAGGCTCATACTAGGCTAACTGCCCTTGTGAGCCATTGTAAGCCTAGCCAATTATCGCCAGAGACTCAAACCCTGCATCTTCCCAACAATCAACAATGCATCTCTTCATATAGTTCAGGGAAGTACATCTCAGGTCATCAAGGCCCACATGGACTATGATAGAATCATACTGGTACATGTCGTGTAGTGACTTGAATGGATGCATAACTTTTGGACCCTGGCTCCAAATAAACAGCTGCCTGTTGTCCTCTCCTTCATTCTGATGAGTGGGGCATCCTGGGTAATGTGTTTGCTTACCTTTGGACTTTGCTCTTGGGGCTCCACTGGGTGTAGGCATATGCATGGTGTTTGATTTTGCTTATGGGGAGTGCTTTAGAGATTGTTGAGGATAGGTGTTGCTGTTTATATGCTTAGAAGAGCTTTGATGTTTGAAAAAAAATCGCTTTTTAGTGCCTCAGTGTAGGTTGATCTGTGTTTGTAGTCGTGTGTGTGTTATTGACAACCTTGTTTGTATGCAATATTTTTGCCTACAGTGAAATTGTGTATATGCATCTCTTGCATACTGTGTTTGTTTCTTTAAGGATTAAATGGTTGTCTGTGAACATAAGACAATTGCTAATATTGTCTCAGGATGCCCATATCTACCAGAGACATTTGGAAGTTGCATATCCACATTGCCGGACTGTATTTCAGTGGGCTACTGTAGGCCATGGACTAAGTCATACAGAGGTCTCCTTGGGTGGTCTCTTGGGTTTGGCACTAGACTAGGTTAGTTAGTGCTAAGAACTGAAAGTAGTAATGTTTAACTTGCTGGAATTAGTCTTTGATGTTAACCTTCTTTTCCCAAATCCAGAAGAAACATGTACTTTTACAGAAATTACAGTTTAGAAAAAATGCAAAATCAAATAGTGACAGAAAGTAAGAAGAGTTAGATGAACATATTTGCTTTCTTTCTGGCACCAAGTTTTATTAAAGGTGAAAGACATTTGCATTTGAAAACTAAGCTTGAAAGCCCTGGTTACACTGTGTATCTGAGGTGTGATGCTGGCGGCCTGTAACTGATAAGGCACATTTAAATATCATTGTTTTCTTAGTGGTTCTGTTGGGATAAGTGACCTAACTTAATTACTGTGCCACTTTTAATAGCTGTGATGTAACAGATGAGAAAATTTCAGGAAAGGCAGGCAAACATAATTATTAAGTGATGTTTTCTGTATGTGAAGTGTTTAGTGTTGGATTACATGGAGGAAAAAACACCTTTGGAAAGAAAAACTTGACTTATGGGCAGAGTTCTCCTTTAAAGTTTTTTTTCTTCCCTGTTGATGAAAAACTTCCATCTCACACCTCTGAACAAAAGACAAACACTGCACCTTCTGACTTTGAGGTAAATACTTTAACCATTATGCCAATCCCCAACTTTATAACCAGACAGTGACCACAGGTGAAATCAAACCCTGTAATTTGTGTCTGGGAGATTAACACATAAACTATTATGCCAACCGAAAATACAAAACAAATCTACAGACCTGATTATTATTGAAACACCCCATAGGAAATCTTAAATACAAAGCTAGCTCCTCTTGAGAGTCATTTTAAGCCTAGCCAGTTTCCCTTATTGAGAATTTAATCTTGTATGGCTTTATTGTGAGGTAAACACCTTATTTATGCCAATCTCCAACTCAGTGATTACTGGACAAACCGCTTCTTTCTCTTATAGCCTTCTAAATCAGTATAAGTAGTGTCTTTTACACTTAAATGTCATAATACTGCTGACATGTTAATGGAAAATGTCTTTCACCCCACCCCACCCCTTGAATCTTTCTCATTTCTAGAAATAACACTCCACACCCACTGCTGGACATCTCATCTGCATTCCACACAGCATTTTACATCATCCATCTGGAATTTCTTGAGGGGATTAATCCCTCCCTCACTCATCAAAGCATGTAAACAGTCAGTCATTCTTCTTTCCAGAGCCATAGCCGGCTCATTTGGAGCCCTCAACACAAAGGTGAGAAGCAAAAAAGACCCTTCTGCAATCTGCCCCTGCTATCTTCTGTGTAAGGTGCCATGTCCTAAAGCCTTACGTCTCACATCCTAAGAGAGTAAAACAGGCCCCTTATCTCCTGTCTGACACTTGTATCTAGCCCTACATCTTCACATCCTACTGCTCTATAACCTCACGTTCTGAGTGAGAACAAAAAAAAAATTCCAGCCTCTGAGCTTGTGCTTCTCCCTTATCTAAGAAGGAACACTGGGTCCTGTCACTCTCCTTAGTACCGTCCCATAAGGGGCATGTGCAAAGTGAAAAACAGATCTGCCGATCATACCCCCCTAACACTTTATGCCTTGGGCAGTTGCCCTCTTTGCCCTACCATAGCTACACTTCTGCCTATGCTTCCCATTGTTGGAAATAACCCCCCGTCCCGTCCCCACACATGCTGCACCTGTGCAGATTTTTGGAAGTAAGCCACCATTATCTGTCTGGCCGTAGACCTACATCTTTCTAATTCCACCAGTTAAAAACATTTGAGTCTGTATTTCCTCTCAGATTAAGACCACCTCAGTAAGTTCAGCATGATGTCTTTTGACTGAACACTGGACATAATCCCTTCACTATTCGCAAACATCCCCAGGAATACAGACATGGATTAATTTACTGGAATCTTATCTGCGGTATCTTCAAAACTAGATTCTGTGCCTCACCTGCATGTCTGTATTACCAAAACAGGTCTGTTTTTTTTCTCTTCCTTCATATATTCAAGAAGAAGAAGATAGTTTCCCTCCTCTCAATGACTTATTTTATTTACTGTTGCCTTCAATTGTTTATGAACAGTTGATAACATAAAAGTCTCTATGAATTTAATGAATATCTGTCAGTGACACAGAAGCTTCTAAAAACTGGCCTCACCAAATATATGGTCATGTTTTATGACACATCTAGTTTGTACTTGTGTTACAGTCCCATCCAAAACATTTATTGATTGATTGATTTACTCTTTGTTGACTGGTTTAGTCTCACTAAGCCAACACCCCTTTGCAGGAGAGACACATGTTATTCATGCTGACCAGTGGAAATTTGGTCAAGGCACCAGAGAACGTACTGTACTCTTGTAAGCTACCACTAGCACAAGCAGTTGGGACCTCAGTTTGTCATCTTATCCAAGCACCCTCCTTTTACTGCACTGCAGTGTCAGCATTGGAAATTAATCCAGGTACGAGAAAAGAACCCACAGCCTTTAGATCTTCTAGTACAAAAGGCAGATGTGCCACCTAATGAGATAACTGACACTGCACCATATAAGCTTCTAATAATTGTTCCATATCTAAGGTAAGGTTATTTGCAGTATTAGGTGAACTGCAGTTTACTTTGTCCCCTCAGGATGTTAAAACTTTTAGCCAGCATGACACCAACTGAAACAGTTCTTGCTGTTTAATCATTTAGTCCAATCCAGCTCTTTGACTTTCATGCCTTTAGAACACCAAACATGTCTGCCAAGAACTGCTTTCTTATGTTCTTGCAAATATATGGATTTGCAGCTTGATTCCACTCTTTTTATAGATTCATAGGTTTTTACTAAGCTTCAATCCTAAAGAGAAGCTTAGACACATCACCCAGTACTGTGGGAGACTAATGATGTCCCTCATTATGTAGAGTTTCTTTACAAATCCTGGGTGAAAATTTGCAATCATTGATCAAGTTATCCATACTGGTTTTAAGGGTTGCTGGGAAAGTACTCCACTTGATAGGTACAGGCAGCCTGTTCTAAAAATGGGGTGTATATTGGTTTAGGTATCTGTCTCACCATTTGGTTGTGTTAATGAGGTAGCATATGTTTAGGCATCTAGAAAGAGTGTTTGCTTTACCACTGGCTCTGTTTAGTTAAAGGAGTTCAAAGAATACTGGGTTGTTCATAGCAAGGAAGGCAAAGCAGAGACCACCCTTCCCTTAGTTTCATGTTAAGTAGAGGGACATGACTATTAGTCTATTGGTGTATGTAAGAGTACTGAGACATGAGATCTTTTTGTTGAGGAACTGTTGAGGTCTCTCAAGCTGGTTTACTTGCTTAGGTGAGGTACATGCTGAAGGCTCGTCATGTTCAGTGAATGGGTATAGTAATAGTGGTCAAAAGGGAACCTGTTATCAAAGTATCTACCCAAGCCCCTGATGAGTGTGGCAGATTTAAACAGAATGTTATCTGTACACCAAGCCCCTGATGAGTGTGGCAGATTTAAACAGAATGTTTTCTGTACACCAAGCAGTAAGTACTGATGCTAGATTTACCAAAGGAAATTATGCTGCATTTCTAAGTATTGAGGGAAAAACCCATAGTTAGTACACCAAACGTTTGTTTAGTCCAGCTCTTCCTGGAGAATTTGAGTATTTGAATGGAATTTGATAACCACTCCTAGTATGCAGTTGTCAGCAAACTTCATTAATCACAGTCCCCCTGATATCAGCTTTCACGTCACAAAAAATGTACCAAATAGGAAATGACCCAGTACAGACCTGTATGGGATACCACTGGTGACATTTTCCTGTCTAGAGCAATTACTGGAATGGTATGGCTTCTGTCAGACAGCCAGATACCAATCTAATGAACTGTGCATGGGCTAATATTGAGATGGGAGTGTTTGCCAATAATCCTAACATGGGGATAGTGTTAAAGGCCTTGGCAAGGTCCAGATAAGCAGTATGGACTCTTTGCCCTTTATACATGGCCTCATTAACCCTTTCAATGATCTCGCCCAGGTTGAGAAGGCAAGATCTGCCCTTTACAAAGCTGAACTGGTGTACACCCAAGGATATGAGGTCACTTGTATCACTGTTTATTAGTTCAGCTATAATACATTCTAAAGCCTTGTAAGTAATGCCAGTAAGACTATAGGTCTGTAATTCACAGGGAGAGCAGTAGATGGGACACATTTATGTAAAGGCACTGCAACTGTCAGTCTCCATACTTTGAGGATATAATCAGTGGAGAGACTTAGTTTGAAGAGTTGATGGAAAGGTTTTGCTTGCTGAGACTTTACTCTTCTTAGAAGACATCCAGGGATATTGACAGGACTGAAGGAATTGGTGATGTTCTTCATCTCACATTGCTGCAGTCCTTACATATGGGTAGTCCGCTGTCCTCGGTCGGCCCGAATACCAAAGTATTAGGCTGACGTCGGTCATGGCGCTCAGAACTGACATCAGAGCGTCACGGTACAAAAGCGCATGACCGACGTCATATCCTCAGTCTTTTTTGCCGCATGGTCCGATGCAGAAGCAGCGTTGCAAGTGCCGTTCGGCGTTCTGAAATTTTTCGAGTTCGGAGTTTCAGACCGAATCCAAGTTGGGCTAAGTACCCCGTTGGGGAATATTTTGGTTTTTTCTTGCCTCAGTTATTTACCGGATGTCAGAAAAAGTGAATAATTGTATTTCTTGTGGGAAACAGATACCGCATAGAGATTATCATTCTTTGTGTATTCCTTGTTTGGGTCCTGAGCACGACGTAGTCGGGTGTCGCTTTTGTGCTAGGTTTAATAAGCGCACCATTAAACGAAGGTTAGATTGCGCTAGGCTGGTCTTCGGTAAGCGGTGTAATTATAATATGCCGTCGGACACTCCGACGCCCGCTACCGCGAAGAAGCGCAAAGACAAAGCTGTAACACCCAGACAGGATGAGTCGTTCATTCCGGACGCCGGTTCTTCAGAGGCTTCGGTGGAACCGGTAGTTCCGACGGAGGCTTCACTTGAGTCTCAGGGGGAGACTTTGATTTTACAAGATGTGGCCTCTCAGGAGGCAGGTCAGGCTGAGGGGGCTTCTCAGGTTACTATTCTCCCTTCCCTTCCTAAGGTGGTCAGGCCTTCTCCTTCTGTTTCTAAGGCTTCTTCCAAAGGCAGGCCTAGTTTGTCTTCTGCTGGTGTCAGTCCTAGTTCAGCAGGGTCTGTGCCTAAGAAGCACATGCTTAAAATGGCAGAAGATTTGATTACTCTGATTAGAGGTTCTATGCCCCCTCCTGATAAGAGGCCTAGGGTGGAGCCAGAGTTGGAAAGTTTGGATCAGGCCTCAGATGTTTCAGAGTCTTGCCGAAGACTTGCAGGATTTCACTCCCTACTCTGATTCTGATGCAGAGGATTCCACTCCTTCTGCTTCTCCTCCAGAGGATTTTTCTTTTTCAGAGACTCTTCATTCTATGAGGGAGCATTTTAAGTGGGAAGGACAGGATTTCTCTGATTCACGGAAGAGGCTTAGGGAATTTTTGTTTTTGCCTCAGCATAGGCCCTTGGCTATACCCCCTGTTTTGGATGTGGTTCAAGATGTGTTCTCAGAGGCTTCCCTTAATCCTGATTCTCTGCCTCCTGCGCCAGTTAAACCGGATAGGTATTCTAGGGTGCCTGAAGCTCATAAATATCTCTATAAGAGTCCTAGGGCAGATCCAGAAACTGTTAGCCAGGGACCTAAAGGTGTCAGGGCCTCTGTTGTAAAAAATCCAGTTCCTCTAGATAAAGAGGCTAGAGCTTTGGATAGATGGGGTAAAAAGGTTTATACCTCTTCTACTTTAGCAATGAGGGCTTTGAATTGCCAGTTTCATATGTTGAAGTATCAGAATTTTCTCCTTACTCAACTGAAATCTAAGGTGGATGCTCTGGCAGAGGGCATAGAGTGTAAAGAATTACAGGATTTGGTACATGTTTCTGAACAGGTGGGTAAGCATTCTTTACAGTGTGGTTTTGATGCTTTACAGGCCTCTTCCAGGGTGGCTGCCACTGGTTCAGTTCTTCGCAGGCACGCCTGGCTTAAGGATCAGAATTTGTCAGAGCATGTTAAGACCAGGATTTTGGATGCTCCTTTACAGTCTGAAGTGTTGTTTGGTCCACCTGTGGAGTCAGTCTTGAAGAAAATGGAAGACAAGGCTAAGTCTATGCAGACTGTTAAAGATTTTTTGCAGGTGCAGCCTCCAAAGTTTAGTAGAAATTGGCCTACTAAGGGGTGGACGATCCTTCCTCTGATTCTCAGTCTAGGGGTAGATCTAGGCGTGGTAGGGGCAGAGCTCAGAGTACCTTCAGGCCTAGAACATGGAGTTCACCTGCACAATCTTCGGGTGAAGGCAGGGGCCAGTCCTTTCGTAAACAGGCCCAATGACCTGCATTTTCAGCTGCCAGATTCTTCTTGCATGGCAGCACCTTTGGGAGGAAGACTGGCACTCTTCAAACAAAACTGGCTTTTAATCACCCAGGACAAATGGGTACTGGACATTATACACCAAGGTTAAAAGTTTTATTTCCATACCTTGCCTCCTTTCAAAGGCATGCCAGACGTTCCTCCTCAGCAAAGGCTAGAGGCTCACAAGCAGATTACTTCACTTCTTCAAATAGGAGCTGTACAACCGGTTCCTCTGTCAGAAGTGGGCCTAGGATTTTATTCTCGCCTGTTTCTAGTCCCAAAGAAAGGGAACACATGGAGACCGATTTTGGATTTATCTATCCTCAACACATATCTGGACATTCCAAAGTTCAAAATGTTGACGTTACAACAGCTTTTACCTCTGCTGGGCAAAGATCACTGGATGGTAACTCTGGATCTCAAAGAGGCTTATCTACATGTTCCTATCAGGCCCAGTTGCAGAAAGTACCTGCGTTTTCGGGCTGGGGCTTTTCATTATCAGTTCTCTGCATTGCCCTTTGGCTTATCTACTGCTCCCAGAGTGTTCACAAATGTTCTGGCTCCAGTGATAGCCTTCTTCAGGTTGAGAGGAATACAAATTTATCCTTATTTGGACGATTGCCTGATTCTGGCTCAAGACAAGGACGAACTTCTTCATCATCTGCAGTATGTGATGGCAGTGTTAAGATGCCTAGGGTATTCTGTGAACGAAACAAAGTCCAGTCTAGTACCCTCTCAGGACATGTGCTTTCTGGGTGTGAGACTGAATACAGCAGCCCAAATGGCCTTTTTGACCCCGGACAAACAAAAGAATCTCTCTCGTTACTTCCATCAATTGTCTCTTCGGTCCAGGCTGACTGCAAGGACAGTCCTTCAAGCCTTGGGGTTCATGGCATCTTGTATTCTGGTGCTTCCCAATGCCAAACTGCATATGAGGAAGATTCAATGGTATCTCAAAAATGTATGGACACAACACTGCCAAGATCTGGACACTGTCATTCAAATAATACCTTGCATTCAAAAGGAGTTTTTGTGGTGGGCTCAGGAATGTCACCTAAACAAGGGACTCTCTGTGACCCGGCCAGAGGCGAGTCAGATTCTAACGACAGATGCCTCAGACAAAGCTTGGGGAGCACATCTCAATGGAAAATGGGTACAAGACACGTGGCCTGCCAGACTTCAACATTTGCATATCAACTTGAAGGAGATGTTAGCAGTCCAATTTGCATTGATGGCTTTCAAGGATTTACTTCTCCCAGGGCAGGTGTTGATTCTAACAGACAACACAACTGTCATGTGGTACATCAACAAGCAAGGGGGAACACATTCTTACCCTCTTTGCAGGCAAGCAATGATTTTGTGGGAGACTGCTCTCAGTTTACAGCTAAATCTTCAAGCAAGGTTTCTGCCAGGAGCACAGAACTCCTTAGCAGATGTGTTGAGCAGACAGATAGTGGATCCCCACGAGTGGAAATTGGATCCTCATGTATTTCGAAAGTTGACAGTGTTATGGGGGACTCCAGACATAGATCTGTTCACTTCTCCACTAAACTACCAGTTGCCAAAGTTTTGCACAAAAAGGTTTCATCACACAGCTTGGAGGGTGGATGCTCTGTCATTCAGTTGGAGCAATCTTCATGTCTATGCCTTTCCACCTCTGCCTCTCCTCCCAAAGGTACTTCTGAAGGTCAGACAGGACAAGCCATCCATGATTTTAATAGCTCCGGATTGGCCTCGACAACACTGGTACCCACTGCTGAGAAGTTTGGTACGGGAGCCTCCATGGCCTTTGCCTTCGATTCCTCACCTTTTGACTCAGGAGGGCAATCACTTATTCAATGTCAAAATTCAGTCTCTGCATCTAACAGCCTGGCATATTCTGTTCTAGACCCTGGAGGGTCTCAACTTCCACAACAAGGTTTGAATGTTATTTTGGAGGCCAGAAGGCCTAGTACAAGGAAAGTGTACGCTGATAAATGGAGGAGGTTTTTTATTTGGAGCAAAGCAAAGGACTTTGATGTTTCCAAACCTGATTTAAGTGTTTCTCTTCAGTACCTTACTGAGTTATTGGACAAGGGTTTGTCTTTCTCCTCTATAAAGGTTCATGCTGCAGCCATTTCTGCTCACTATGACTGTGACCCTCCATTATTCTCTCATCCTTTGTTTAAGCAATTTCTTAGAGGTGCAAAGAACATAAGACCCCCGTAGAGCTCCTACTCCTGCTTGGGATCTCAATTTTGTGTTGGAGAAACTCACTCTACAACCTTTTGAGCCTGCAGCTACTGCCGAATTGAAGTATTTATCATGGAAGACTGCTTTTTTGTTGGCCATTATCTCTGCGAGAAGGGTTTCTGAGTTACAGGCCCTTATGGCAGTTGAGCCTTTCCTAATTTTTCATAAGGATAGGGTATCTTTGCGTACAAATCCTTCCTTTATGCCTAAAGTGGTTTCTAGTGTGGCCTTAAACCAAACTATTCATTTGCTTACTTTTTATGCAAACCCCAAAAATAAAGGGGAAAAGATTTTGCACACCTTGGATATTCATAGGCAGTTGCGTTATTATTTGAGCAGAACTAAAGGGTTCAGGCAGTCTCAGCAGTTGTTTATTTCTTTTGCTTTGGGTTCTCAGGGAAAACCTGTTACAAAACAAACTATTTCAAAGTGGATTGGTTTTTGTATTGCTTTCTGTTATTCCCATCATGGTAAGGAGATTCCGGCTGGAATCAGGCCTCATTCCACTAGGGCTACTGCCACTTCTACAGCCTTTTAAGGGGTAGCTACTAAAGATATTTTGGAAGCAGCTACTTGGAGTTCAGTGCATACTTTCTCTAAACATTACCACCTTCCACTTTATTCTAAATCTAGGGCTGGATTTGCCACTGCAATTTTACAGGGCATTTTGGCAGCTCCCAATGCTTTATGATTTTGCCATCCTCCCTTTACCTCTGCTTTGGGATTCTACCCATATGTAAGGACTGCAGCAATGTGAGATGAAGAACATAGTACAGTTTTGTACCTACCATAAATGTAGATGTTCGAAGATCTACATTGCTGCCGTCCAATTTTCCCTCACTCCTTCCCCACTGTAGTTTGGGGTGGTTGTTTGGTTTGGGTTGTAAATACTGGTTGCACATAGGTGGCTAGATGTTGTTTGTGTTTTTTGGTTATGGTCTTTGTTTTTAGGGCCTTCTGACATCTGGGGCAAGAAAAGACTGAGGATATGACGTCGGTCATGCGCTTTTGTACCCTGACGCTCTGATGTCAGTTCTGAGCGCCATGACCGACGTCAGCCTAATACTTTGGTATTCGGGCCGACCGAGGACAGCGGACTACCCATATGTAAGGACTGCAGCAATGTGGATCTTCGAACATCTACATTTATGGTAGGTACAAAACTGTACTTTTTTAATTTTGGAAGGTATCAAAAGGACTTGGTCCAAGTTAATTTCAAGAGTAGGTGTGTGAGGGAGAATGGCGAGGACAGAGGAGAGGGTGGGTGGAGTGAAGTTGGAAGAGAATTTATCCACAAGAATACGAGCAGTGCTCTTAGTCAGAAAAGGAGGTACCATGGAGATAAAACTGGTACAGAGTTATGGGTTACTTCTAAGCTTTCTAATATAGCTGATGAAGGTATTATGTTTGTCTTTTTAATTAGTTGCAATCCTAAGTTCATAGTTGGCCTTAAATTTACTAATGGGACATTTGAAAGACTGACTTACCATGTATAAATCCTTTTTATAATGATGAAGTGGACATTTTACTATAGAGTTTGTTGATGTGGTATTTCCATCATATGAGTTTAGTTCTAAACTTGAAGTTATGCTACACCTGAGTGGCACAGATGGCTTAATGCATCTATCCAAGAGCAAGTAAAATTCAGGGCGGTAGGCAGCAGCCGCAGTTAAAAGGTTTGCTGGGAAACTATACTATTTTGTGATTATCAGAATGATCAGTAAATAATAAATAACAGCTTTGGAGTAATCCCTGAGTGGAGAATGCCACAAAACAGGTTCATAGCTAGGTACTAGGCTATCGGCCCTGGGGCCTATACAAGCCCAGCCAAAAAGGTACCCTGGCTTTTGCCACCCAAGTAAATTATTTTCCTGTGCCACTGTTGAGCAGAGCCACAGAAGTGATCCCAGGGGTGAATTTCCTATTTCCCAACCAGTCATCAAGATTTTTCTTGAAGAGTACTAATGAGGAGCTTTGTTTGATATAGATAGCTAGTTTATTCCATAGTATGGGAAGTCTCTGGGACAGGAATCTATCCCTCCGGCATGCTCTTTTTATTCTGGTGACAAGGTTTAGGTCCCTAGAGCGTGTAGCTCTGAAGGATTGGGATTTCTTTAAGTGGAGCATGTCTAACAGCTCTGGGTTTGACATAGCTTTGTATGTTAGGCAGAGATCACCTCTGAATAGGCGATATGCGACGGAGTAAAGCTGGAGTTTTTTGAGACTGTCTGCGTAGGGCATGTGTTTGAGGCTGGTAATCGTCTTTGTGAGGTATTTCTGCGGCCTTTCCAGTTGTTGTAGATGTCTTGTGAGGTACATACCAAAAGGGGCATTGTACTCTATAATGGGCATAATGAGTGATGAGTAGAGGGGAACAATGACCTCTTTTTTTTCTGGATGAGAAACCTTTTGTTATGAGGTGTGCCACGTAGGATTTCCTGACTACTGTGGCAATGTGATTATCAAAGGAGAGACTACTGTCCACCTGTGTTCCAAGGTCTCTTATCACACTTTCTGTGTTAAGTATTCTACTGCCTATGTTGTAGTTCATGGGTACAGAGTTTTTACCAAAGGGGATGACAATGCACTTTTTGGCATTGAGCTTGAGGCCATGGCTTTGACACCAGGCATCTGTCTCAGTGAGGCCCTTTGGAGGATGTCCACATCATTAGGAGTTTCGATTATGGCTCCTAGTTTGCAGTCATCTGCAAACTTTGTTAGCTAAAGATCTTCTGTGTTAGCCTGTACTTCAGAGAAGTAGATACCAAACAGGAGTGGACCCAGGACTGAACCCTGTGGTACTCCACTTGTCACTGGTCTGAAGTCAGATTTGGAGTCTGCCGTTTAATGGCGAAGATCACATCAAGACTGATTGTTGATTAGGTGAGTCCCATTAGGCCAGCAGTCTCTTTTCTGTTGAGACCTGAATTCGTACTTGCTAGTAGGATAAATTTGGCTGAGGTGCCAGGGAGCTTTCCCTACTCTTTCCAACCAGTAGGTGGTGGCAGAGGGCTGCTGCTACTGAGGCTTGGAATTCATTTTGATGATGGAAGTCAACTATGCCATTGCAGAGAGTTTAGCGGATTTGGAGTGGAAAAAAGAGCTGTTCCTGTTGAAAATAGTGATACAGAAGTCATGGCTGTGCCTTAAGGAAGTTTGACAATTAACACTGATGATGGATCAGAATGAACCAGGAGAAGGTGAAGCAATGCAATGGAGTATAACAGTGAAAAAGTTGTTTGCAGAGAAGGAAAACAGAAATGGAGGGGAAACGGAAGTTAAGTGGAGAAAGAGAATAGCAAAGACAGAGTATATTCAGCTGATGGAATAACTGGCTGTAGGAGTGTGGTGTATAGAAGAGCTACAATCGGTTCTGAAGGACAACATGTTTAAAGAGAAAAATAAAGAAGGAATGAAATGCAATTTTGATCAATGGATGGGGAATCGCAAATTCACATCTGTGGTAGTGCCTGTGTCCCTTATGGAGAGGGGCATTCTGTAAGATACTCAATGCTCTGGCACAAATCCATGTAATCCTCTTGCCCCTAAGGGCCATATATTGGGTAAAATCGGGTTATATTGGCCAGACTTATAGGTTCATAGGTTCATAGGTTTATACTAGGCTATCTGCCCTAAGGCATTTATAAGCCTAGCCCAAATTATTGTGGCTTACGCCACCCCTTATATGAAAAAATACTGTGCCCATTAGTTTGTTGTGCCTCTGTCCAGCAGTGACCCAGAGATGATTCCCGGGGTAAACCTACGATCTCCCATCCACAGGTCTAGATTTCTCTTGAACAGAGTCAGAGGTGCTCTGCCTCACATGGACCGGATTTTATTCCACAGCATAGGGAGTCTCTGAGTGATAAATCTATCCCTCCAGCATGTCCTATTTATATCCGTGCTAAGGTTTAAGTCGCTTTCTCTAGTGGTTTTGGTGGATTTGGATTTTTTGAGGTGGAGCATGTCCATTAATTCCGGTTGGACATGGCCTTGTATGTCAGGCACATGTCACCTCTGAGCAGACGGTATGCGACTGAATAGAGCTGGAGTTTCTTCAATCTGGCAGCATATGACAGATTTTGGAGTCCCTTTATCCTTTTGGTGAGGAACTTTTGGGGTCTCTCCAATTGCTGCAGATGTCGGGTGAGATACATCCCGAATGGGGCATTGTACTCGATCATTGGTCTGATAAGTGAAGAGTACAGGGGAACAATGACCTCACTAGATCTGGATGTGAATCCCTTCATGATCAGGTGGGCAATGTAGAAGGTCTTTCTAACCACTTTAGCAATGTGAGTGTCAAAAGAAAGGCCACTGTCAACCTGGGTCCCCAGGTCCCTGATAACCTCTTCTGTGCTTAGTGGATTGACACCTATATGGTAGCTTATAAGGGCCTTTAAACCGTTAGCCTAATAATCTCTTGTGAACCTATGAAAAGACTGCCATATGCAGCAGTAGCTGCAGGAAAGCAGCAGGCACAAAATAGAGACAGTATTAACCAGGAGAATGTAGAGCAAGAGTTAGCATTTATAAGAAGACCAGTGGTAAGAATTACGCTGAAGGAAAAAAAGGGTAATCCATTGATTGGCCAGGTACTTTTATTTTTCACAATATTATTGCACCACTGAGATTTAAAGTGACATGCATTTGAGCATCAATGTATGCAGAAGCAAAATTGTTTTGTGAAGTGAAATTTGGTAGAATAATTTGTAAATTAATGTAAAAAATGTCTTGCAAGTAAATGGAATGAGTATATTTAATAATACAAGTAAAAAGAAAGTGTTAATATAGTTTAGAATCTTCGATATAGAAAAAAATTAATTGAAAACGTATTTTTCAAAAGTATGCTAAAAAGGGCAAAATATAAAAAAAAAGAGAGTTGGATGAAAGAAAATTGTGAACAGGTGCTTGAGAGATACAGGTACCTTTGAATGTACACAAGAGGGCAATATTCAGCATGGATCCAGTGGGTTAGTTAGTTATGAATGGAAATAGGAGAATGTAAATACTGTTTTTGGTAGTGATTTGTCACATATATAGAATTGTAACAAAAGAGTATGTGGGCAATGTCTCGAATTTGGTCTTTTGAGGAAGAATTGCAGACCCGTTGTAGAAAATGGGGGGGGGACACTTTTGGTTTGATTGCTCTTTAATTATAGATGCAGGAAGGAAATAGTGAGCAAAGTGAAAGGGAGCAAACAGAAGAATGAAATTGAGGTGAACTGTTAAATAAAGAAACAAGTTTGGAAAAGGTAATGGAGGGTCAGAAAGAGGAAACTGAGACAGTATGGGAAAATAAACACAATATGGACAGTCGTAGCAGAAAATGAAGAAATAAAAGAAGGGATAAACAAAAAAGTTAACAAGTAACAATAATATTTGCAAAAACAAAGGGAGACATTGTGAAAGGAACATCTATCAATGAAACCATTCTACAGGAGTATAACATATTGCTTGTTAATGTGCAAAAAATAAATAAATCTACATTCAGAGAGAACTGAGAGGAAAAAAGAAAAATATGAGAAACAAAAGGCCAGATTCCAAAAGACTTGTTTATATAAATGACTTACTCCATTGTAAGGCCCATCTGTAAAGTAGGCTGACACTGAAGTAAATCATTTACGTGATGGCAAGTCTTTTAGAATCAGGCGCATAAGGAAAATTGTGAGAAATGAATACAGGTAGGACATAGTAAATGAGAGAGAGGAGAGACGGAGCTGTATGAATTTAACAAGGAAAAAAGTTAAAACGTTTAGACACGAGTACTTTTTGAAAGAAAAAGCAGAAAATGCAACATCTTTTTCAGGTAAAGAAGTAAAATAAAAAGGAAGGAAAATGGAACTTATGGAAAATAAGGATGGAGAATTAAAGTATTAACAGGAGGATATTGTTAGTCTTGCAGAAGAATAAGTAAGACAGACGTATTAGAAGAATTATGTTGACAAGGGTGCATGGGAAGTGGAAAATAAGAGGTAATAAAAGAAAGAAAAGCATTCTAAGAAAGAAGCTAGATGAAGTGATAAGGAAAGGAAGACTAAGCACCTGGCCATGGTTAGGGTATGATTTCTATAAGAAATGACTGAATTAGAAAAGGAAGGATTTTACAAAGTAATAAATGAATAGATGAAAGAAGGAATAAAAGATGGTGAGAATTATGGAGGAGTAATAGTGTGTATGGTAAAAGGAAGAAAAAGAAGAAAAAGTTTGGTGACTTAACAGTGGGAATGCGCATTATAAATTTTTGTATGGAAATTATTCAAAGAATGATGATTTTGGGTGAAGGAGTAACTAAGGGCATATATGGAGTAAGGAAGGAAGGAAGAGAAATTTAAGTGAAATACTTCTGATAATAAAAAGGAAGTAAAAATACAGGTGATAGGAATGGTGAAGGAAGAATGGCAACCTATAATTTATGAAAAGTGTTTGATAACAGAAATTGTAATGAAATATAAAATATATTTTGGATGAGTATAGTATAATTCAGGATGTTAACAGTTTGGTTTGACTGTTAACTTCTGTAACTGGATAAGGTATTCCACATGTTCTCAATGGGGTCCTGTAATTGGCTCTAGTGTAATGGGTGTCATGTAGATGGTCTAAATTGAACTGATCACATATTATCAGCTTTTTTCTGTGAGAGAAAACAGAACAAGGGAGAGTGGGAAATTTAACCTTTCCCAATTATAGTGCAATCTATATATGACACTTGGTCTAATACTCAACACAACAAGCTTCAAAACTCAAATGAAACGAAAATTACAAAAATAAAACACTGAACACTATTTTGTGCAGAGCCGCCCCTGCGCAGCCACTGATGTGTTTTTATATATACATCACATAGTCAAATCCACTGTGTTTGAGTGTTCAAATGTCTGACTAATATGTTCAGAAATCAGAAACCGAACACAAAAAATGTCGAAGTAAGCATTTCAGTAAAGTCAAAAATGTCAACTTTACTGAAATGCTCACTTCGCTCAACATTAAAAAAACACTTTTTGCAGGGGAGCAAGCCCCCCTGCACCTCTCACTTATATATACAAACTCCGAGATTTCACTACAGTGAGGGAAAGGGTACATTTCACGATCCCCACTATAGTGTGATCTGCACCACAATGTCGAACCTTACAAAAGCGAATGCTCGCTATTGTAAGGTTCAACATTCTGGCAATCATATTTATTGTTCTGCTAAATATGTTTTGCACATATGTTGATCGCACAAAGTGCAATCGACTATGTGATAGCAAGACACATATATATCAGTAGGGAGAGGAAGGGGTTTGCCACTCTGCACAAAATAGTGAAAATAGTGTTCAGTGTATTTTTTTGTAATTTTTGTTAAATTTTGAGCAGTTTTACTCAATGTTTTGTAGCTTGATGTGTTGAGTATTACACAGATTGTCATATGCTTGATGTATTTATTAATTCATTTTCAGTTCCAGATTTGTATTGTTTAAGCTGTGGTGAGAGAGAGTGGGGTTATGAATAAATACAGATATTTGCCCACAGTTGCTGAATGCATGGTAGGCACTGTACCCTGGAATGTAAGGAGTGCCATTACTTGCAATGGAACCAGGTTTCTGTAATTACACAAATGCTAAGGAAGCCCTCAGGTTCAAATATTTTGCTGTTTAGGCTTCTAGCATTTAGCAGTGCTTTCTTAATATCACCCACATTGGATTTTGCAAAGGACAGAGCAAAATTATGAGGCAAAATCAAGAAATGCCTCTGAAATCGGTGACAGTGACAGGTATGCATTAGTCTGCAATGAGGACAATGACTTTTTACTGCTGCTGTCCGGTAATGCTAAACAGCAGTCACTGATCTGGTTGATGTTCATCGTGTTTCACTGTTTCAGTCATGACTGTAGGGTTCTCCCCTGCTGGCAGGCAGTCCTCAGTCGGCCAGAATCCCAAAGTCTGGGTCCGGCGTCGGCTGCTCAACCATGCTCCCTGACGTCTGAGCGCTAGGAGTACAAAGCTGACAGCCGACGCCATCTTCTCCAGTCTTTCTTGCTGTGCGGTGATAGCAGTTTGCAAGTGCCAGTCGGCTGACTCCTGATGATTTTTTCTGATAAACTTCAGTCCGAAGACTTTCTTCTCCACTCAAAGCTAAGTACCCCATTGGGGAAACTTTTTATTGCTCCAGTCAGATGCCAGAAAAAGTTAATAATTGTATTTCATGTGGGAAGCAAATACCCCATAAGGATTTTCATTCTTACTGTATTCCTTGCTTAGGCCCTGACCATGACGTAGCTAGTTGTCGGTTTTGTGCTAGATTCAATCAGCGTACAATTAAACGAAGGTACGATTTTGCTTTTCATTACTTCGGTAGGCGCTTTAACTACAAAATGTCGTCGGATACGGTTCCGGCTACCGGAGTTCACAAACGTCGCAAGGATAAAGACAGGCCTCCAAGGTCCAAATCTGATGATAGCGCACAAGCGGAGCCAGCTTCAGGTTCGGCCGTCGTCAGTGAGGCGCTTTTGCAGCCCCTGTCGGCCATTTCAGAACCGATGGCCGAAACTGACTCTCATGAGGAGCCAACCAGGCCCTTAAATATCTCTATTGCAGGACCTTCGGACAATGCTCCTTCAGATGGGTCCGGAGCCGCTGTGCAGGTACCGGCTTCCGAAGGGGTTTTCAGGCCTACTCAGCTTCTAATAAAGACAAAGCCAAAGGCAAAGACTCCTTCTAAATCAAAGACTGCAACACAGGCCTCTTTTGAACCGGCTCCCAAGTTACAGAAACAGTTACTCAAGATGGCAGAGGATTTACTTACTATGATTAGGGGCTCACATCCCCCTCCAGATAAAAGGCCAAGGCAGGATGTTTATTATGATTCCTCTGATCAGGCTTCTGTTTCTTCAGTTTCTTCTTCTGACCAGGAATATTCTTTCCCTCCTTATGAGGATTCTGATGCTGAGGAATCCATTCCTTCAGCTTCTCCCCCTGAGGATTTCTCTTTTGGGGAAACTTTGCATGAAATGAGGGAACATTTCCACTGGGAAGGACAGGAGTATTCCGAATCTAAGAAAAGACTAAGGGATTTTCTTCTTCTCCCCCAACATAGACCCCTGGCTATTCCTCCTGTTTTCGATATTGTGGATGATGCTTTTTCGGAAGCTAACTTAACCCCTGACTCTGTTCCTCCTGCTCCTGTCAAGCCTGATAGATATTACAGGGTTCCTGATTCCCACCAGTTTTTATAAAAGAACCCTACTGCTGACCCTGAAACCATTTCTCAGGGTCCTATGGGAGTTAAGACTGCTTCTGCCAAAAATCCCATTCCCACTGAAAAGGATTCTAGATCTTTAGACAGATGGGGCAAAAAAGTGTACACTTTTGCTACTTTGTCCATTAGGGCTTTAAACTGCCAGTTTCATATGCTGAAATACCAGCAATTTCTCTTGTCTGTTTTAAAACAAAAGCTTACTTCCATTTCTGCCTGTGCAGATGATAAGGAATTACATGACTTTTATTGCATGCCACTGAGCAAGTTGGGAAGCATGGTTTACACTCTGGATTTGATGCCTTGGAGGCTTCTTGTAGGGCTGCTGCCTCCGTCACAGTCATTAGAAGGCATGCATGGCTAAAGGAACAAAATTTGCCAGAGCAAGTAAAAGCTAAATTATTGGATGCTCCTGTTCAGCATAATATTTTGTTTGGATCAAAAGCTGAAGGGATGATTAAAAAGATGGAGGATAAGGCGAAATCCATGCAAACAGTTAAAGATTTCTTACAAGTACAGCCACCAAGATTTAGCAGAAATTGGCCTTCTAAAAATTGGTCCTTTCCCACTTCAGACAGGCCTCAGAGGGGTAGATATAGACGCTCCAGAGGAAGGCCTCAAACACAAGGTTCTTATAGACCAAGACAGTGGACTGCTTCCACCCCTAAGGGGAGGAGAGGACAGGTCACAAACTCATAGGAAACAAACTCAATGACTCCCTCTGTTGGGCTGCAGGAACTTCTTGCCTGGAAGCCCCTCTCGGAGGAAAACTCTCTTTTTTTTTTATCAAAATTGGACTCCTATAACCCAAGACAAGTGGGTTCTGGTTGTGGTTTTAAGAGGTTACAAATTCCATTTTCATTCCCTGCCAAGGCCAAGCGGATGGCCAGATCTTCCAAAACATCAATGGACAAAGGCCTTAAACCAGGTGGAAGCTCTTTTGGCTATGAAAGCCATAGAACTGGTTCCACTTTCAGAGATGGGACAAGGTTTTTACTCAAGGCTCTTTCTAGTCCCCAGGAAGCAAAACTCATGGAGACCCATTCTGGATCTGTCAGTCTTGAACACCTTTCTAGAGATTCCAAAATTCAAGATGCTTACTCTACAGCAGCTACTTCCAATGCTGTCCAAAGATGCTTGGATGGTAACTTTGGATTTAAAGGAGGCATATTTACACATTCCCATCAGGCAGGAACGCAGAAAATACCTCGGGTTCAAGGCCGGATCGGGGCACTTTCAATTCTCTGCGCTGCCCTTTGGATTGTCTACTGCGCCCAGGATCTTGACCAAATGTCTGGCTCCAGTAGTAGTTTACTGCAGATTCAAGGGCATTCAAATTTACCCTTATCTGGACGATTGCCTAATTCAGGCAGACAGCAAGGATGTCTTACTCCAGCATCTAGAATTTGTTCAGAACCTCCTCAAGTTCCTGGGATTCTCTGTAAACATAAAAAAGTCAAATTTGACACCCTCACAACAGATAACTTTTCTGGGTGCTCTTCTAAACACCACGACCCAGATGGCATTTCTGACATCCGAAAAACAATTACAGCTGGCTTCAACTTTCAAAACCTTGGCAACTTTAACTCACCTATCTGCAAGGAGATTCCTGCAGGCTTTGGGTTACATGGCCTCCTGCATCCTTCTCGTACCATATGCAAGACTACACATGAGGAAAATACAGTGGTACCTAAAAAGTGTATGGTCTCAGCATTGCCACAGTTTAGACATACTGATCTCCGTCCTGCCTTGCCTTCAAAAGGAATTTCTTTGGTGGTCAAGGGCATGTACTCTAAACAAAGGGAAACCCTTCTGTCTGCCTCATGCCACTCAGATTCTAACCACGGACGCCTCGGATTATGCTTGGGGAGCCCATTTTCAGGGCAACTGTCTGCAGGGCCTTTGGACAAAGAATCAGAAGCACCTGCATATCAATTTAAAGGAAATGTTAGCCATTCAGGAAGCTCTACTGGCCTTCAGGAATCTTCTACATCCAGGACAACTACTAATACGGACAGACAACACCACAGTTTATGTGGTACATAAACAAGCAAGGGGGATCTCATTCCTACCCCCTTTGCAGACTAGCCATGGATCTATGGAACACAGCTCTAGCTAGCAATCTGGACCTTCAAGCTCAGTTTCTACCAGGGAAGCTAAACTTCCTGGCAGACAGTCTGAGCAGAAACCTTTCGGATCCACACAAGTGGATGCTGGACACCAAAATATTCAGGATGATAACAGCAGTCTGGGGATGTCCTCACATAGACCTCTTTGCATCCCATCTCAGTCATCAGCTACAGAATTCTTGCACCAGGACTTTCCACAAAGAAGCTTGGAAAGTGGATGCCCTATCATTCAGTTGGAGGAACCTCTCGGGATATGTCTTTCCGCCTCTTCCTCTTCTTTCTTCCACGGGTATTATTAAAGATAAAACAGGACAAGCCCAGGATGATAATCTTGCTGGCCCCAAATTGGCCTCGACAGTTTTGGTACCCACCTCTAAAAAACCTATGTCTGGAGCCCCCTTGGGTTTTACCTCAGTCTCCGAACCTTCTGTCCCAACATCAGGGTCAGGTTCTACACTCTCATGTCAGAACTCTCAGCCTGGCGGCCTGGTTAATCCAGGGCCTTTGATTTCTTCTTTCCTTCCCAAGCAGGTTATGGATGTCATTTTAGAAGCCAGACGTCCTAGCACTAGAAAATATTATGCAGGAAAATGGAAAAGATTTTGCTCCTGGATGCAGGCTCAGGATTCTGATCCTCTTCTTCCGAACACTTTACCTGACAGATCTCTTACATAAGGGTCTCTCTTTCTCTTCTATTAAGATACATGCCTCTGCTATTTCTTCTCGTTATAATACAGACCCTCCAATCTTTTCCCACCAGCTCATGAGACAGTTTCTCAGAGGAGCTAAGAACTTAAGACCTCCTAGATCTCCTCCCATTCCTGCTTGGGATCTCAACTATGTTTTGGAAAAACTAACATTGCCTCCTTTTGAGCCTGCCACCTCTTCTAACATCAAGTTTTTATCTTGGAAGACAGCTATTCTGTTAGCCCTAACCTCTGCCAGGAGAGTTTCAGAGTTACAAGCTCTTATGGCTGTGGAACCTTATATTATTTTTCATCAAGACAGAGTGTCTTTGAGGACTAATCCTACCTTCATGCCTAAGGTGGTTTCCAAAGTGGCTTTAAATCAAACTATCCACTTGCCAACTTTTTTCCCCACTCCTCAAAATAAAGGGGAAAGGATCTTACATTCCTTGGATGTACACAGACCACTACGTTTTTACCTGGACAGAACCAAGGACATCAGAAAATCAGAACAATTGTTTGTTTCTTATGCTTCAAGTTCCCAAGGTAAAGCCATTTCAAAACGGACCATTTCTAAATGGATTGCTCATGGAATCAGATTTTGTTCTCACCATGGAAAGCAAATCCCAGGGAGTATACGGACTCATTCCACCAGAGCTGCTGCCACTTCTGCGGCCTTCCTCAGGGGAGTTCCTACCAAAGACATTTTGGAAGCTGCAACTTGGAGTTCAGTGCATACTTTTTCTAAGCACTACAATTTACCTCTCTACTCTAAGTCTAGGGCAGGCTTTGCCTCTGCAGTCTTGCAGGGCCTTTTAGCTGCCCCTTCTTCTTTATGACCACCTCCCTTTCTTTCAGCTTTGGGATTCTACCCTACAGTCATGACTGCAACAGTGAAACACGATGAACTTAGTACAGTTGTGTACACCTGCCATAAATGTGGATGTTCGAGTGTCTTCACTGTTGCAGTCTGGGTTTCCCTCCCTCCTGTCCCCTCTTATTTTTACTTTTGTGTGGTTCCTTTTTTCACCGTTCTTCTAAGGTGTATTTGCAAAGGATATGGGACCTTTCTCATTCTGGGACTCCTGACATCTGGGGCAAGAAAAACTGGAGGAGATGGCGTCGGCTGTCAGCTTTGTACTCCAGGCGCTCTGACGTCAGGGAGCATGGTTGAACAGCTGACGTCGGACCCAGACTTTGGGATTCTGGCCGACCGAGGACTGCCTGCCGGCAGGGGAGAACCCTACAGTTATGACTGCAACAGTGAAGACACTCGAACATCTACATTTATGGTAGGTGTACACAACTGTACTTTGTTGTTGTGTCTTTCGGCTTTTCCTGGTTAGGTGTCGCCACAGCGGAACTCCAGTCTGCTAATGATTGGCAGTAGATTTTTACGTGCCAAGTTGCCAGCCCTGACGCACAACCTTCAACGAAGGCATGCCCATTCACGCATGTCTCCGGACAGAAGACGCTCTAGCTGAGAATTGAACGGGACAACGTCTTAGTCACTGATCTGGTATAGCTCTGTAATCATCTCTGTGTGGGGGCTCCACTAAAGCTGTTGCTGGTTAGAGACAAATGAGGAGAACAAAATGATTAATGTTCTGCTTGCACTGTTTAACCTGAGTAGGGCTGAGATGTACCCCTGTTTGGATAAAGCTGATAATGGCACCTGCTCTCAACTACAGCTATTCTAAAACCAGTCCTATTGAGAGTTGTGTGCACAGAACATTACTGTAAGTTGTGTGTGTTGGGGGGTGGGTGCTGGGCTGGGGATTGTGTGGTTACTACTATACTTTTCATCACAGTCACACCTTAGAGTTGTGCACAGAAGGTTGTTATAACTTGTGATGTTCTTCATCTCACATTGCTGCAGTCCTTACACTTGGGTAGTCCGCTGTCCTCGGTCGGCCCGAATATCAAAGTATAAGGCTGACGTCGGTCAAGGCGCTTACAAATGCGCATGACCGACGTCATATCCTCAGTCTTTTTTGCCGCATGGTCCGATGCAGAAGCAGCGTTGCAAGTGCCGGTTGGCGTTCTGGAATTTTTCGAATTCGGAGTTTCAGACCGAGTCAGAGTTGGCTGAGTACCCCGTTGGGGAATATTTTAGTTTTTTCTTGCCTCAGTGGTTTACCGGATGTCAGAAAAAGTGAATAACTGTATTTCTTGTGGGAAACAGATACCGCATAGAGATTATCATACTTTGTGTATTCCTTGTTTGGGGCCTGAGCACGACGTTGTTGGGTGTCGCTTTTGTGCTAGGTTCAATAAACGCACTATTAAGCGAAGGTTAGATTGTGCCAGGTTGGTCTTTGGGAAGAGGTGCAATTATAATATGCCATCGGATGCTCCGACGCCCGCTTCTTCGAAGAAGCGCAAAGACAAAGCAGCTAAACCCAGGTTAGAAGAGTCGTCCGAACCGGACGCCGGTCCTTTAGTGGCATCAGTGGAACCGGTGGTTCCACCGGAGAATTCTCTGGTATCTCAGGGGGAAACTTTGATATTGCAGGATGTGGCCTCTCAGGAGGCAGGTCAAGCTGAAGGGGCTTCTCAGGTTACTATACTCCCCTCACTTCCTAAGGTGGTTAGGCCCTCTCCTTCTGTTTCCAAGGCTTCTCCCAGGGGCAGGCCAGGTTTAGCTTCTGTTGGGGTCTCTCCTAGCTCTTCAGGATCTGTGCCCAAGAAGCAAATGCTTAAAATGGCAGAAGATTTAATTACATTGATTAGAGGTTCTTTGCCCCCTCCTGATAAGAGGCCTAGGGTTGAACCAGAGTTGGGGAGTTTTGAGCAGGCTTCGGATGTGTCAGAGTCTTCGGCTGAAGACTTGCAGGAGTATTCTCCTTATTCTGATTCTGATGTGGATGATTCTACTCCTTCTGCTTCTCCTCCAGAGGATTTTTCTTTTTCAGAGACTCTTCATTCCATGAGGGAGCATTTTAAGTGGGAAGGTCAGGACTTCTCTGATTCCAGGAAAAGGCTTAGGGAATTTTTGCTTTTGCCCCAGCATAGGCCTTTAGCTATTCCACCTGTTCTGGATGTTGTGGAAGATGTGTTTGCAGAAGCTTCACTTAATCCTGATTCTTTGCCTCCTGCTCCTGTTAAACCAGACAGGTATTACAGGGTGCCTGAGGCTCATAAGTTTCTTTATAAGAGTCCTAGGGTGGACCCAGAAACTGTTAGTCAGGGACCTAAGGGTGTTAAGGCCTCTGTGGTAAAAAATCCGGTTCCTTCGGATAAAGAAGCCAAAGCTTTGGATAGATGGGGAAAGAAAGTCTATACTTCTTCCACCTTAGCTATGAGGGCTTTGAATTGCCAGTTTCACATGTTGAAATATCAAAATTATCTTCTTTCTCAATTGAAGTCTAAGGTAGATGCTCTGGCGGAAGGTATTGAGTGTAAAGAATTGCAAGATTTGGTGCATGTCTCTGAACAGGTGGGCAAGCATTCGTTGCAATGTGGTTTTGATGCTGTACAGGCCTCATCTAGGGTGGCTGCCACTGGGTCAGTTCTTCGCAGGCACGCCTGGCTGAGGGATCAGAATTTATCTGAACATGTTAAGACAAGGATTTTGGATGCTCCTTTACAGTCTGATGTGTTGTTTGGTACTCCTGTGGAGTCAGTCTTGAAGAAAATGGAAGACAAAGCTAAATCTATGCAG
Source organism: Protopterus annectens (assembly GCF_019279795.1). NCBI lineage: Eukaryota > Metazoa > Chordata > Ceratodontiformes > Protopteridae > Protopterus > Protopterus annectens. The sequence goes on from NC_056737.1 coordinate 675,106,642, forward strand.
GCTGTTAAAGATTTTTTGCAAGTTCAGCCTCCAAAATTTAGTAGGAATTGGCCTGCTAAGGGGTGGACGTACCCTTCTTATGATCAGTCTAGGGGTAGATCTAGACATGGTAGAGGCAGAGCTCAGAGCTCCTTCAGGCCTAGAACAGGAGTTCACCTGCACAATCTTGGTGAGGGCAGGGGCCAGTCCTTTCGTAAACAGGCCCAATGACCTACCTTTTCAGCTGCCAGATCCTTCTTGCCTGGCAGCACCTTTGGGAGGAAGGTTGGCGCTCTTCAAGGAAAATTGGAGTCTGGTTACCCAAGACAGATGGGTATTGGATATCATACACCAGGGTTACAGGTTTTATTTCCATACCTTGCCTCCTTTCAAAGGCATGCCGGACGTTCCTCCTCAGCAAAGATTAGAAGCTCACAAACAAATTTCTCTGTTGTTGCAAATAGGAGCCATACTACCGGTCCCTCTGCCAGAAGTGGGCCTAGGATTTTATTCTCGCCTGTTCCTAGTACCAAAGAAGGGGAACAAGTGGAGACCAATTTTAGATTTATCTATCCTCAACACTTATTTGGACATTCCCAAGTTCAAAATGTTGACTCTACAACAGCTTTTACCTCTGCTGGGCAAAGACCACTGGATGGTGACTCTGGATCTCAAGGAAGCTTATCTTCATGTTCCTATCAGGCTGAGCTGCAGGAAGTATCTACGTTTTCGGGCTGGGACTTCTCATTATCAGTTCTCTGCATTGCCCTTTGGCTTATCTACTGCGCCCAGAGTGTTCACAAAAGTTCTGGCTCCAGTGATAGCTTTCCTCAGGCTGAGAGGAATACAGATCTATCCTTATTTGGACGACTGCCTGATTCTGGCCCAAGAAAGAGACGAACTTCTTCATCATTTACAGTATGTGATAGCAGTGCTAAGATGCCTGGGGTATTCTGTGAACGAAATAAAGTCCAGTCTAGTACCCTCTCAGGACATGTGCTTTCTGGGTGTGAGGCTGAATACAGCATCCCAGATGGCCTTTTTGACCCCGGACAAACAAAAGAATCTTTCCCTGTACTCAATTGTCTCATCAGTCCAGGCTGACTGCAAGGACAGTCCTTCAAGCCTTGGGGTTCATGGCATCTTGTATTCTGGTGCTTCCCAATGCCAAACTGCATATGAGGAAGTTACAATGGTATCTCAAAAATGTGTGGACACAGCACTGCCAAGATTTGGACACTGTCATTCTGATAATACCTTGCATTCAAAAGGAGTTTTTGTGGTGGGCTCAGGAATGTCACCTAAACAAGGGACTCTCTGTGACCCGGCCAGAGGCGAGTCAGATTCTTACGACAGATGCCTCAGACACAGCTTGGGGAGCTCATCTAAATGGAAAATGGGTACAAGACACGTGGCCTGCCAGACTTCAACATCTACATATCAACTTGAAGGAGATGTTAGCAGTCCAATTTGCATTGATAGCTTTCAAAGACTTACTCCTTCCAGGGCAGGTGTTGGTTCTAACAGACAACACGACTGTCATGTGGTACATCAACAAGCAAGGGGGGACACATTCTTATCCTCTATGCAGACAAGCAATGATTTTGTGGGAGACTGCTCTCAGTTTACAGCTGAATCTTCAAGCAAGGTTTCTGCCAGGAGCACAGAACTCCTTAGCAGATGTGTTAAGCAGAAGAATTATGGATCCCCACGAGTGGAAATTGGATCCTCATGTATTTCAGAAATTGACAGTGTTATGGGGAACTCCAGACATAGATCTGTTCGCTTCTCCACTGAACCACCAGCTGCCAAAGTTTTGCACAAAAAGGTTTCATCCAACAGCTTGGAAAGTGGATGCTCTTTCTTTCAATTGGAGCAAGCTTCATGTGTATGCCTTTCCACCTCTGCCTCTCCTCCCAAAAGTACTCCTAAAGGTCAGACAGGACAAGCCAAAGATGATCCTTATAGCTCCGGATTGGCCTCGACAGTACTGGTACCCATTACTGAGAAGTCTGGTAAGGGAACCTCCATGGCCTTTGCCTTCGATTCCACACCTACTGTCTCAGGAAGCCGGTCATTTACTCAATGTCAAGCTCCACTCTCTTCACCTGACAGCCTGGCGTATTCTGTTTTAAACCCTGGAGGGTCTCAGCTTCCACAACAAGTTTTGAATGTTATTTTGGAGGCCAGAAGGCCTAGTACAAGGAAAGTGTACGCAGATAAATGGAAGAGATTTTTATTTTGGAGTACAGCAAAGGAATTTGATGTTTCTAAACCTAATTTAAGTGTGGCCCTTCAATATCTTGCTGAGTTACTGGACAAAGGTTTGTCTTTCTTCCATTAAGGTTCATGCTGCAGCGATTTCAGCACATTATGACTGTGTTCCACCTTTGTTTTCTCATCCTTTGTTTAAGCAATTCCTTAGAGGGGCAAAGAATTTAAGACCCCCACGTAGAGCTCCTACTCCTGCTTGGGATCTCAATTTTGTGTTGGAGAAACTCACTCTACAACCTTTTGAGCCTGCAGCTACTGCTGAATTGAAATATTTATCATGGAAGACTGCTTTTTTGTTGGCCATTACCTCTGCGAGAAGGGTTTCTGAGTTACAGGCCCTTATGGCAGTTGAGCCTTTCTTAATTTTCCATAAGGATAGGGTATCGTTACGTACTAATCCTTCCTTTATGCCTAAAGTGGTTTCTAGTGTGGCTTTAAACCAAACTATTCATTTACCTACTTTTTATGCAAACCCCCAAAACAAAGGGGAAAAGATTTTGCACACTTTGGATATACACAGGCAGTTGCGTTATTATTTGAGCAGAACTAAAGGGTTCAGGCAGTCTCAGCAGTTATTTGTTTCCTTTACTTTGAGTTCTCAGGGCAAGCCTGTGTCAAAACAAACTATTTCTAAATGGATTGGATTTTGTATTGATTTTTGTTATTCCCATCATGGTAAGGAGATTCCAGCTGGGATTAGGCCTCATTCCACTAGGGCTACTGCCACGTCTACAGCATTTTTAAGGGGGGTGGCAACTAAAGATATTTTGGAGGCAGCTACTTGGAGTTCAGTGCATACTTTCTCTAAGCATTACCACCTTCCACTTTACTCTAAATCTAGGGCTGGTTTTGCCACTGCAATTCTACAGGGCATTTTGGCAGCTCCTCCTGCTTTATAGCTTTGCCATCCTCCCTTACCTCTGCTTTGGGATTCTACCCAAGTGTAAGGACTGCAGCAATGTGAGATGAAGAACATAGTACAGTTTTGTACCTACCATAAATGTAGATGTTCGAAGATCCACATTGCTGCAGTCAATACCTCCCTCCATCCCCTCTATATTTAGAGGCAGTTGTGTGGTTTGGGTTGCAAATATTGTGGATTTTGTATATATTGTACATATGTTTAGTGCAAGGGTGGCTAGTTGTTTTTTGTTGTCTTTTGGGTTTCACCTTTCCTTTTAGGGTCTTCTGACATCTGGGGCAAGAAAAGACTGAGGATATGACGTCGGTCATGCGCATTTGTACCCTGACGTCCTGATGTCAGTCTTAAGCGCCTTGACCGACGTCAGCCTTATACTTTGATATTCGGGCCGACCGAGGACAGCGGACTACCCAAGTGTAAGGACTGCAGCCATGTGGATCTTCGAACATCTACATTTATGGTAGGTACAAAACTGTACTTTTGAGCTTGGGACAGTGTGGTCATTGTTTTACTTTTCCCAAAGCCTTCAGAGGCGTACAAAGAAGATTACGAGCAGCAAAGTAGAATACATTACTGTAATCATTATTTTTTTCACTTTCCTCACAAATCTCACATCAGGCACGTATACAAGCTGACTGTCTTTGGGTGTTATGGGTGAAGAGTGAGGAAGCATGCTATGTTTATGTATGTCAGCAGTCATTTGGGAGTAGTTGACTGTGGCAATTTGAGCGATTGTTTTCATCTTAGTCTAACACCAGAGGGATACATAGGCAATAACTCTCTTTTTTGGCGGGGTCAGGTTGGCAGGCAGTATTCCCAGATAGGACCAGAGTATATGTATCCTCACAACAGTTGTCTTGACTTCCTTGCAAGACAAAAAAAAAAAGACAAATTATTTTCTAACTCATGATTCTTTTTTAGGCCACCATTGGTTTAAAAGGTTGGGAAGCTGTTCTAAAATGCTTCCCAGAGTATTTATAAACCCTATGACCTCTGGGGTTCCCACTTAATTGAGCCGTTTCCTTAGTGGTTATTACTGTGCTGTCTTGCTCAGGAAAGGAGTGTTGAAAGGATATAAGGAAAATTAAAGCTGAACAGCAGCACTGAATTTCTTTCCTTAATCATAATTTCTGTTCAAGCCATCACTGGATGAAAAGGTTGTGTTAAAAAAAAAATAAATAAAATGCACATCAGAGGATACAGAAAGCTATGGCTTCTTGAAAAATCTGAAGAGTAAGTCAAAATGTGAGAAAAGGAAGAAAAAGGTAATGTGCATGTTAGGGAGAGCACAAGAGAATATGTGCGTGTGTGTGTGGGGGGCTGGGGTTGGGGTTGAAACAGTAGGCAGTGTCTAGCACCATTTCACCCAAGTCCAACCCTGTACATAGAGTTTTATCACTGTTGCAACTAAATGCCAGTAACTGTGAATGTCCCTTTGTAAGATGGGCCAACATAGTGTGGTACACAGACCTCTTGGAATGTAAGAGCATTGTAGCTACAGGTCAGTCTGTGTACTAATCGTAAAAGTTTGCAAAATGAAATAAAACGTTGCTTAGAATGAGTGGCAGTGACAGGGTGATACTTAGACTGAAAGTGCCTAGGGAGGCCCCTAACTTGACAGTTGATGAGGACCCCCCCCAAATGCTAACACCGGCCCTGGGTATTTGGATGACTTTGTCATCATGTACTCAAATGAAAAACCTAGCAGCTTTCAGTATTTCCATTCAGAGTGTTTTTACTCATATTTAACTCTTGCTGTAAGTCTGACATCTGAGCCTTAATTAAGTTAACTTGAAAACATGCTGTTTATTTATGTCTAAAGCTGTTGATGAGTTTAATCTCATAAAATATTGTATGCCCTTGATGGTAATAGAACTGAAGCTGTCCAACAAATAAAGTATCTAGGTATGATAGACAAGGATGTAATTTTTTTGTTACATTCTCTTTGTTCCTGTCACCTGCCAGTCATCAACTCTCCCATGAGCCAGTCAGCCCATTCTTTCCTCTTAGGGTAAGAGCCAATCAAAGGAGGCCATCATCCAGGCAGTCATTAATATTTTCTGCATAAGGCCTAAGCCCTATGTCCTTACAGCTGGTATACAAGCTCACATTGCAGTCTCAGTAGCTCAATAGGTAGCACACAACTTTGGTGCGAAAGGCTGTGGTTTCCATTCTCACACCAGGTAGTTGGATTAATTTTTCCAGTACTGACACTGCAGTACAGTATTGGGGGGGGGTACTGCACTACTGAATGTGCTGTCCTTCCCTTGAGACATTAAACCAAAGCCCGATCTGCCTGAGATGGTGGTAGCTCAGGTGAATGTAAAAGATTCCACAGCAACTATCGGAAAGAGAAGGTGGAAGTTCCCAAATGACCTGGTTAAATTTCCCCTGGATAGTATGAATATTACCTTAGGTATCCCTTGAAAATAAGCCATTGGTGTAGTGGGACTAACCCGGTCAACAAAGTGCAAATAAATATACTATGCCTTCTCCCTCTTAGATGCATCTATGTACTCCTGCATAGTCACACACCCAAGAAAGCTATCATGCAATTGCAACTTTACAGAGCCAACATGTACCATGCCCATATGCTGCATGCTGTATTCCTCAGTCTCCAGCAGGTGTCAGCATTACAGTGGATCAGACTGATGTTCTTCGTGTTTCACTGTTGCAGTCATTACATTTGGGTTATCTGCTTGTAGATAGCCCTCAGTCGGCCTGATTAAAAAAGTCTTGGGTCCTGCGTCGGTTGCTGTCCCTTCTTCCATGACGTCAGGTCGTCAGGAGTATAAAACATTGCATTTTATCCAACAGTTAATTGTATATTTGTATATTTTAGCTGTACTGTTGTCTCTGAATATTATATTATGTATGTTGTGAAACTATTGTTCCCCAGGCAAACTAAATTAACAAAACACAACAAAATAAAAAGAAATAAAATAAATTCTGCATTAGAATGGCAGTACATTATTCAAAATGGAATTTCGAAGTGCTCAGAATGTATTTTATGGTTTGGGGGTGGAGAGCCATTGCTTTCCCTTAATATAAACAAAACAAAGAGTCCTGCACATCATAAAGAGGAAGATGTTCATCGTGTTACACTGCTGCAGTCATTACACTCTGGTTATCCTGCCGTCAGGCGGTTTCGGAGTCGGCCTGAGTTTGAAAGTCTTGGTCCGGCGTCGGTTGCTGTCACTTCCTCCCTGACATCAGTGCGACAGGGGTATATAAGATGCAGGTGACGCCATTTTCTTCAGTCTTTCTTGCTACACGGTGCCCGAAGCAAAAGCAGTTCGCAAGTGCCGGTTGGCCGTCTCCTGAGGTTTTCATTCCGAATCCAGAACTGACGTCTTCTACAAAGTTAAGTACCCCGTTGGGGAAACTTTTTCTTGCCTCAGACCGATGTTAGTAAAAGTTAATAACTGTATTTCTTGTGGGAAGCAAATACCTCATAAGGATTTCCATTCCTATTGTATCCCATGCCTAGGCCCAGACCACGACGTCATTTGTTGTCGTTTTTGTGCTAGGTTTAACAAGCGCACTATTAAACGTCTGTTTGATTTTGCCCGATATTATTTTGGTAGAAAATTCAATTATACTATGCCGTCGGAACTTCCGACGACCGGAATACACAAAAAGCGCAAAGACAAGGATAGGCATCCAAGGCCCAAAACTGACGACGAAGCCTGTTCTAGGCCAGTCGCCGGTTCTCCAGTTTTCAGCGAGGCGCCTTCGCAGCCCCTGACGACCGCTTCTGTAGAACCACAGGCCGCCTCTGACTCCCACGTGGAGATGGCTGGACCTTCGGATGCACAGGTTATTCAGCCTACCGAGACTAACCTTTCAGAGGGATCCGGAGTAGCTGAGCAGCCCACAGCTTCAGAGGGTGTCTTCAGACCTACTCAGTTAAGCATTAAACCCTCAGCTAAGTCTAAGCCTTCTTTAAAATCAAAGAAACAAATACAGCATTCTCCAGGACAGGCCTCCATGCCTAAGAAACAAATACTCAAAATGGCCGAAGACCTAATCACTCTGATCAGGGGATCCCATCCCCCTCCTGATAAAAGGCCTAGACAGGATGCAGACTATGACTCATCCGACCAGGTGTCCATCTCTTCTGATTCATCCTCAGACCTAGGATACTCTTTACCCCCTTATGAGGATTCTGATGCTGAGGAATCAATCAATCAGCCTCACTGCCTGAGGACTACTCCTTTGGGGAAACCCTACATACCATGAGGGAGCATTTCCACTGGGAAGGCCAGGATTACTCAGAATCCAAGAAAAGGCTGAGACTTCCTTTTATTACCTCAACACAGACCCCTTGCTATTCCACCAGTGTTAGATATTGTGGATTATGTGTATACTGAATCCAGCTTAAACCTGATTCCTTACCTCCAGCCCCTGTTAAACCTGACAGATACTACAGAGTCCCTGACTCACATAAATTTCTGTATAAAAGCCCTGTAGCTGACCCTGAAACTATTTCTCAGGGACCCAAAGGAGTTAAGGCCTCATCAGCCAAGAATCCAGTTCCCTCTGACAGAGATTCCAGAGCATTAGACAGATGGGGAAAGACAGTATATATATCTGCAACTTTAGCAATGAGAGCCTTAAATTACCAGTTTCACACGCTAAAATATCAGCAATTTTTACTGTCTCAGTTAAAACAAAAAATGCTTTTAGAATCAGATCCTCCTAATTTTAAAGAAATGCAGGATTTATTGCATGCAGCTGAACAAGTGGGAAAACATGCTTTGCAATGTGGTTTTGATTCTTTAGAGGCCTCCTGCAGAGCAGCTGTTACAGGCTCTGTCATTAGAAGACATGCTTGGTTAAAAGAACATACATTACTAGATCGTGTTAAAGCAAAATTATTGGAAATTATTGGAGGCACCTTTGCAGCAGGATGTGTTATTTGGAGTTAAGGCAGAAGAGGTATTAAAGAAAATGAGGATAAGGCAAAATCTATTCAAACGGTGAAGGATTTCCTACAGGTTCAGCCTCCTAGATTTAGCAGAAACTGGCCAACTAAGAATTGGTCCTTTCCAATTACAGACAGACCTCAAAGGGGAAGATACAGACATCCAAGAGGTAGAGGTCAAACACAAGGACCTTACAGGCCTCGACAATGGGTTGAATCAGGCCAGAAAGAAGGGGAAGACAGGCCCCCAACCATATAAAAAGCAGCTCCAATGACTTCCCACTACAGCTGCCAAACAAATCCCTCTTGGCAACCCCCTTGGGAGGAAAACTGGCACTCTTCTACCATAAACAAA